>NW_019640794.1:0-293471 GCF_000599845.2 Trichogramma pretiosum
CCCTAGGGTCACGTCGGCATTTGTCATCGTATATGCCTGGCCCTTAAGTGGTACGTGCAATGGGAAAAAACAAACGAATAATTTATAGACAATAATATCACATGTATAACCAAGGTAGCATTCGAGATTGATTGATGCAAAGAGATTTTTCGCGGATCAAGTTGAATAAAATGCGAGAGAAAAAAATGTAAACGTCATTGCTTGATTTTCAGGCTTCTTATATTGATGAGAGCAGGGCAGGCGATGCGCAGTTATCCGTTAATTAGCAGGTCATTAGCATGAATGATCATCCGGCCTCGTTGAAGTGAAACAATGCGCAACAAATCAGCGTCCGATGTTAACGAGAGCTACTATATACCCAATACAGTGCCCAGTGCTTATATACATTCGAAAGATTCGTATTTCGAGACCAAGAGCGACATTATATTACAAATCGCTACGGCCTTTCCAATGCTAGAGTTATACGTAGGAAAAGACACTGGCAAAAATTCAGTGATTAATGGAGCTAATTTTTCTGCTGAGAATTGAATATTAATCTCTGGAACTGTTGAAGTGAAAGGTGACGAAGAAAATAAAAAATGAGGAATTTGGAGTTGAAACGAAAAGATAAGGATCGTGCCAAAGCTTTTGAATCTGGAATATTTCCTTTCACACGTCATTAGAGATCGCCCTTTGTTTTGCCGAAGCTTGATTGAAAAAAAAAACGAGACATACAAATCTAATTTTTCTTTAAAAATTTAAAAATATCAATTAAAATCAAACGACGGTCGTGCGCTTTTTTCATGACAAAGAAAATCAGAAAAATTGGCATTAGTTGATGTCAGCATAAAACACAGTGAGCTTTAATATCTTCACTCGAATGAAGTGCAACGATTACGTGATAAATCGATAAATTTCTCGGTCGCGCACGAGATACACATTTGTAATACATGCTCTATACAACTTGTATAACACAAATCTATAGGTCCATAGACATCGAGGATCGGGAAACACGTGAAACGACTTGGGAGAAAGAGAAGGAGTTAGACGCGAAAAAAGAAGAAACGAATAACGTCTGCAATAGACTTAACGGATATGATATCTCAACAAATGTCACGAGTATCTTGTTTTCAGAGAGCAAAAAAAAGGAAAATTCTCAAAACAAAACCAAGTCCTAGCAAAGCGGTAGCCGAGGCGGACAGAAGACGGTGTGTAAATACGACAACGCCAGAATTTATATGAAAAGATGGTTGCAACTATACTGACGTATTACTTTTGCTTTCGTATATCTTGATACCGACTATAAATAAAGTCAGTTTAAGAGCTACATATATTCGTCAGATTTTACACAAGATGATAATAATTGATATAAAGTAGATTTAAGAATAATTTTTTTTCTAATTCATTTTCAAAATAGTATTAGATTTAACATTTAAACGTTTATTTACATAATTTGTATCAATAATTTTTTATTGTTCCAGTATAACAATAATCTGAAATTTAATTACTCGGAACGCGCAATAAGACAAGCGCATAAAAATGTATTATCTATAGTTTTAAAGGCCTTTTCGCGTTTACTTAAGCGTATGTAGTACACCTATATATATGCGCGAGAAAGAGTATGTGCCACCGGACTTAAATGAGATACGCGCGGCTGCGTGTAACCGAGGTAGCCGAGCGCGCGAAACATGCATTCCACAGTGCGCTCGCGCGTCGCAGCTTTTTTTCTTTTTCTTTTTTCTCTCTCCTTTTTTTTCATTCATTCTTTTTCCCATTTATACAGTCTCGCACGCCTAACGCAGCTAAATACTTCCTTTTTTCATTTGTCACGTATTTATGCACGCAAGACGCAGTGGTGGTAGTAGTAGTTGTAGCAGTAGTAGTAATAGTGCAAGTAGTGCTAGTAGTAGTTGTGCCGCGAATGGTAAATTGAAATTTTCTACGCAACAAGTTATGTGTGTTGTGAATGCGCGAAGTCTTCTATCCAACAATTAGCCGCGGAAATATTAAGTCAACTGCGGTGTTATTTGTAGCTGCAGCGACTTTAATGATAAAACTCTTCTGGGCAACTCTTGAAACGCGTGCTTAAGCATAATAAGATGTTGCAATAATGTTGTATGGGTTATACGTTTAACCACGTATGTGTTTTCGTACAATAATTAGATGCTTATAATTTTAACAAACGCCGATTTTACCGAATGCAAATATATTGTCAGTATAAGTGAACTAACAAGGGGGAGCGATGCCCGCGTGTACTCTGCACAGCAACTCATGTTGAACCTCGAGCAGGATTGCTACAAGAGAGATGAATTATTAGAAAAGGACTCACCGAGAATACGGCAAAATTCGCCCTGCAGAGACGTGCCGCCGAGCTGGATGATTGCCATGGCGATGTCACCGAGCATGAGGCAGGCGACATGGTGTGTCTGGCATCTCCAGTGCAGCACGTGATGCGACGCAGGCAGTAGCCAGCTCGTGGCCAGAGTCGCCGCCAGGAACACGGCGCTTATGATGAAGCCTACCGGGTACAACGTAAAGCGAATGTCTCGCACTGGAACTCCCGATCTGCAAATATAAAGAAGCAAAACATTTTATTTCGTAATATTTGCGTGAATATTAAAATTTTTGCAGGTTTTCCGCCGTCTGGGTAAACATTAAATTCCTTCGAAATTCTCTAGTGTCATACAAAGAAGATAAATCTAGCATAACAATTTTTTGCGCAAATAGTCAGATTCTTGCGCGTCTACCTCTTGAACGAAATATGCATCCAGGACGCATTGAGTGTCAGCGAGTCGCTCATAGATTACCTAATTTACTCATTTCGCTCATGTGCAGGCTTTAATCTGCAACGATTTTGTCATCGTTGCGGCATTTTCTCAGTGTGGTGAATTTCACAGAAACGCCTCGTAAAAATGATGGCAACTGGGTAAATTAATAAAGTGTTCAATTATATTTTAAAGTTGTTGACCTCGACCCGTAATAATTTGCGACACGACATACATTTGGTCTAAGTAAAAATCCAACAAAGGCTAAATGTTATACAATAAACTCCTTGCATAAGTTTATCAGCGGGATATTGATGTACATTAGTTTTGAGAAGAGAAGAATCAATTGGTGTAGCAAATGTTAAAAGAGCGTGTCTGGTTTTCTTCTCTTGTTTTTCTGTTTTTCCTCTCGCTAACAGTCTAAGCTTAAAGAATGATTCAAATCAAAATTTTAATTTTAGTTCCATTCAAATTTTCGTGTTCGGTGAATGTAAACTTTGTGTAAACAATAAATATAAAATATATACGTCGCAAAAAAAATGGAATGGAGATTTAATCTATAATTTTGAGTCATTTGAGTTAGAGAGTAAGTGACGAAATGTATTTGCAAGCAGCTTTAAATTGGTCTTTTAAGTGACCACCAGATACTGTACTGTTACTGTGATAATTAATAGTGCATCTGTATAATATAGATTTACAGCTTGGGCGGTTTTTTTTGGTTGCAGCAATATTAGATTGCAAGTTCTAATGAACTATAAGGTAATACGATCTATTTTAAAAACAACGATTTTATATTTTGTAGACTGTAATTGGTATAATTGTGCAACCGCGTAGCATTATATCAATAATTTGAACTGTTATACATTTGTATTTCGACTTAAAAAAAAGTGCTGACTACCCGACGCTGATGACCGCTTACAAAGCCATTTCTCATAACGATTGAACAACTGCAGATTTCATTGTTCTTGCTATCCATTATCGCATATTAAGGCGTTACAGTTTTCCAAGAATAAAAAAGATCATATGAATTTCGATCTGAGATGGTAAAATCAATTTAAAGCTTATGGATAAGTTAATTTTTAAATTTAGTGTTGTAAACTAATTTCAGTTATCAACAGTGCTAGTTCTAATCGAGGTCGCGCAATTAGACTAAAGTTTATTTATTTGTGTTCATTTAAAATTAACAATTTTTTATACGAATAAATCGCTCATACGAATTTTAATTTTTTTAGAAAAGTATGATTAATTAGAAGATGGTAAACATTAATTATTTTGACAACAACTTGATAAAAAAAAGAAACTATACGAAACTCTATCTTTGTGTATATTATTTGCTTTTATTGTATACTTTTTGGCAACGTATTATTAACTTGTTGGCTATCACTGTATCAACATCACAGATTATTAAGTAACATAAAAGTTCAATCGTTTTTTTTTACTTCTTAATTAACAAGTTTCAGTGGCAAGCACCAATAGTTTATTAAACGCTAACTTGTAAAGATTTTCTTCTTTTCTCTTTCTATATACTTTTTTTAGCTAGAGGATAAAGTATTTTAATAAATGTGATTTATAATTAAAAATATTTTTGAAGAGGATACCGAGGTACCATCGTTGGATTTCGAATCATCTTTGAGCTTGAAAACAGATCCTGTATCGGATTGAAGGTATTAGCAATCAGGTGCTTTGAAAAACAAAATAGGTACCGAGATTTGTGGATCTGATGGCCTAAAAGACACTAAAGAAAGTTTTCCGGACTGCAAGAATCTTTGCGTTAAACTACCCATTGAGTACAATTTATGTCTCGAAAGCTCAGATATGAATATACGTTTCAATTAGTGAGATTACATAATTTTGATATACATACTGCCTTGTTTCAGAGCCTGTAATGGTATTGCATAAACAACATTGTTAAAGGCATGTGATTGATTTTGAAATTCCAATGAATGAATAAAAAGTAATTGATAAATCGAAGCAATCCAAAATATATCAAGAACAGGCGATAATGGTACTTACGGCACGTTCTTTAAAAAACTGTTAGCAAAACATCATGAATTTTATTATTCTATTAAATTATTTTAAATAAATTAAAGTTGAAATACAAAATAAACTAGCATAATGCACTAGAAAGAATCTTCAAAGAGAAAATGGAAAAATTTGATTTTCCTAGTCTGCGTATTGGCGCAAATCGAAAGCACAAAAATATGCTGTTGAAGCAATAAAAATTAATTTTTGCATGAAGCATAAAAACATTTTTGACGTTGTTTCAATGCGTGCTCAAGACTTGCATTGTACATGTACCACTGAAATGCATTCCAATGTTCAATTTGTGCGAACGCACATAACGCGCCCGATTTCGAAAGTCCTCGATACTGCACGTCAATGATTTTTATAGCTTTTGATTTCTATAGATTATATCTGTTATGTATATGAACGCACGGGGCACGCAAGCCACACACACACACACACAAGCATATATCGTTTTCGTGTCGGAGAAAAATTAAAAGAGCCATATTTTGAGATGATAATAGTAGCTGCCAAATAATAAAAAATGCAAAATTCCTCGAGGAGAGACGAATTTTGCGAGCTCAAATATGTGCACGAAGAAAAAGAAGGAGCGCAAAGCGTAATATCACCAAGTTATTATCCCCGCGCTCACACTCAAAAGTATGCGGCTACTACAAGTTTGCGCGCTGAAAATAAAAAGTAAAAGTGCACGTGTACAGCAGTGGCCGGCTAAACTCGGTCTTTAGTGCGGCCCAGTTTCAATGCGCATGAATTCAGCATTCATATGCATCTTCTTCTCGGGCTGCTGCCGCTGCTCCATTGTATGCGAGGAAAGAACATGGGGCACGCGAAAAACAGGTTGTGGCCTATAATTTTATATACATACGTGGCCTGAGGAAGAACAGCTGCCGCTCTCGCGCGCGCGCATCCAGCAACAAAAACATAAGACGCGAGGCTTATAATGGTGATTTAAGGGCGCAAAATCGGATTCGAGCGTACAGAGGCACACGTATATTCATTTTTCACATTTTATTACAATCAAGGAAAAAAGTCTCCTTCGTTTAGAGCTGGTGATAATGCACTATTACACTCATATTATATATGCCGCGCGCAATTATTAAGAGAGCAAGGAATGCCTTTATCATTTTAGATGAATCGTAATTTTATGAGTAGTGGCACACGTATTTAAGATGTCGATGAATTTCTCAATTTGTCTAGAGCATATTTCATTTTGCTTTCATATTCTCGACGCAATTTTCAAATTCTTTAAGGAAAAATTTTTGATGAAAAATACTTGATGGCTAATTGTACGGTGATTCTGCGCGTCTTGCACAAAACACCTGCAGAGATTAAAATGATCCTTTGACTAAGGCAAAAATTGAAAACTGCAGAATGCGTGGACGGAAGATTGAAATGTTCATACCCATTATTCAAAATGAATCAAATCCTCGCTGAGAAACAGATTGTGCTACGTACGAAAACGATAAGTTCAAAATGTGTATAGTCAGTTAAATGCATTGCTATACACTGTCACTTAAATTCGGGTTCGTTATAGTTAGTGTCTTGCGTTTAATTCCAAGCCGAAAGTTGATCGTAAAAAGAAGTGTATCCGCAATGATCATGCGAAAATTCATTCATTCCTTATTTGACAATACATGTTTGCAGTCGCTGTGATAGTGATTACTAAGTGAAGCCGTCGTTAAAAGAACACATCCCACCTCGAGCGGACTTGTAATACATAAATTTGACGAGTAAAAAAAGTATATATCGAAGGATACTTACACTCTGTTGGCGTATTCGAGACAAGCGAAGACCTTAACCGGCAGCAGATCAGCGCTGTCCTTAGCCTGGACGCGCTCGATGCAGAACTCCTCGGCCGGAATATTATGTTTCGCGACGATGATGCTGCCGTCGCTTTGGAGCTCGGAGAAGCGCGCCTCGCCAATTATCGTGAGATTGCCGTCGCAGCCACTTTTTGGCGAGCCGCTGATCATCTCCATAAAAGCCGCGACTTTGCCATTATTCTCGTTGCTGCCGAGAAGCAGGATCTGCTCGTCTTCGAGCGAGGCCTTGCCGCTCGTTTCTACGCAGGCGTTTCTGCGAGAATAAAAAATGACGGGTGTCAAGAAACGAATAATGTCACGAGCCGCGTTCAACAATTACAGCGTCGATGGAAAATTACGTTAAAAGCGTGAGAACGAAAAAACATTGTTAGCGAGCTCTAGCGCGAATTGCAGACGAGAGGAACGAAGGATTTGCGTTCGAAAAGTCAGCTGTTGCGCGCATCAGCTGATCGTTGGCGTCGCGCTCCGCAACTTATATAAAATAACGAGTCAACGAGCACAACAGTATGTAAGCAGCCGCAGCGAGATAGTTGGAAAAAGCACGCGAACGAAGCTCGAAATTCTTCGAAGGCACGTAGGCTTGCGCGGCACGGGGGCCCATTGTGTTACAGGTCGACGAGTAGAATGTACAGTTTCGTTTCCTATTGGCGCGCGCGCGAGCCGAGTACGAGGAGGCGCACTGCACGCACCCACACAAGTGCACTGCCACCGCTCGGCGGATACATAGGTATAAAGCATGTAATATACACGGACTTCCTTCGTGTAAGTACACGCGCGCGAGCGTCGTGCGATTTATTATAATGTCGTCGTCGTCGTCGCGGCCGTCAGAGGCGGCGGTTGCGTTACGCTTCGCGGAACAACACGACTTATATCTAGATACAGAGGTATGTGCACTGTAACGTATATATAGCCGCATAAACTCGAGTCACCTCTCGATATTGTAAACAGCCATCTCGCCGCAACACTTCCTGATCTTCTGCCTCATGGTGGCAGCGGCCTGCAGACTGTCGTTCCTGCGCGGCAGGCAGGCCAACAGCGTCCTCGAGCCGAGGCAGTAGTCCTCGGGCGACAGCGCCTCGTCGCTGCTGATCTCGATCCTCGCCGAACCGTCGGCGAACACGATGAACGGATTCAGCTGGTTGCGGGCGACGTAGCGCAACTCGTGCGGCTCCACGCAGGCCGGCCTCGTGTTCTCCAGGATCTGCCAGTGGGCCGGCGGCTCCGTGAGGAACTCCTCGTGCTCGGGCGAGTAGATCTCGGGCCGGAATTCCGAGTCGGGGCTCGGCACGCAGCGGAATCTCGTGGCCGCGGGGTCTCGCGGGTCCTCGAGGTCGTAGCCCGCACGACAGCATCGCCGGATCAGCAAGTGCTCCACGGGATTGGAATCGTTGACCTCGAGCGCGCCGCCACCTTCGAGCAGCCGGCTCGAGAGCAGCAGTATCAGCCAGGGCACGATCATTTCTTCCTTTGTCTCACGCACCGCAAAGTATTCGCAAAGAGTCGAAATTCACTGCACCGCACTTGTGCTACTAGAACTGATGTTTTTCCACGGACAAACTCATAACAACCGAAACAGCACAACGATGTATCACGATATACATGCACCAAAGCCGGATTCACTCGCGCTCGCAAAATACGTTGACGAACTCTCGAGAGCAGTTATTTACAATAGGCCGCACTGCGCGCGCGGAGAACGAGAAACTGCAGGCAAGAGCACGAAGAAGGAGAGGTAGAGTTGGCAGAGTAGAGTCGCGAGCGCTCGGCCGGTCGGAGCAGTACTGAAAATGCAACGGCGAGCGAGTCTGCACGAGAGGCAGCCGCTGCGGAGCCGACAAGTTGCTGCTACAGTCGCACACGCGGTCGGCTGCTTCCCTCGCCAAAATAATTGCGCGCGCAGCGCACAGCCGCGCTTATGCTTTTCTTCCGCCTGTGATTCTCTATACCTATATGTTTATGTATACAGTGCAGTATATATTCCTTCGTATATATACACAGACCCGTATAATCTCTCCCTCGCACGATTAGCTGTCTGCGTGAATACTCGGAGCGCGTAACACACCTTAGCCTTCGTTATTCGCGCCAACTGTAGCCATGATTTTCGATCGTTTTGTCGATTGCACCTTCCAATGGCTCTGCGCTTCCTTTTTGTTTTGCTGAAATTTTCGATTTTTGCGATTCTTTTGCGTTGCATATTTGGTCAGATCGAGTAGACGAGTGCAATTTTTTTTTAAATTTTACGACAGAACTCGAGTTCAAGAAAACTTGAATAAAATGATGCGATTAGCAATCGAGTTTTTGTTGATGTAAATGCGACGATTCAATCAATGAGTAAGCGTTATTATCGGACCTTTAATTTTAGTAAGCAATTAATGTTTTGTAAATCCGATTGTTTGCCACTGACTAAACTCTCTTGCTCCTTTTCTCTCTTTGAACTGTGGTCGTTACACTTTCAATATCCATACGGTATACAATTGATCGAACGAGAAGGCAAATATTTTTTGTTTCGTCGCTTCGATTTAATGACAGGATCACACGTACGAATAAACAAAGCTCGTTTGTGCCTATATAGTTGCCAACGAGCTGCATGTGTATGCTATAAGTGTCACTTTTTCCATTGTATTGCGTGTCGCGTTTATAGTCGCGCGCATACATCGCTCGACCAAAGCCATCGATTGTTGTAGGCGCATATATTTTCGAGTCGATCGCATTGTTTGATGCACGAGCTCGATGCGCGAGCCAGTAGACGAGCTCTCATTTCTTTTCTATGCTTCGTCACGCACGCACTCGGGCCGTCATCGTTGAGTTATTATAATAACGAAACTTATTCCCTCCGTACAGTAATTTGTCAATTAGTGTTTTGACACATTGTTGATCCATTTGGCAATTTGGCAATCGAATTAGCCAAACACATTATCAACAATACCATTTGTTTACAAATTTTATCATCCTTTAGACACAGTTTTTCCTGTCCGAGTATCAAAGTCCTCTGATAATGGATCGTCACAATCGCGTATATTTTATTATCTTTTAAACTTTAAATTCTTAAATGAAGTTTATTAGATGAAACTTAAATTAATATTACAATTTATTAATTAAATAGTATATACCAGAATGGTTAATGAGCATCTTTTGTTAGAAAACAAAGAAATTTATACTTAATCTAAGAGTGAAAAATGAATTTCCGCTTGCACGGATAATTATCGATATTATAATGTTAACAGAAAATCTCGTTCTCGATATGACATGCTAACGGTCTTGTACACTTCCTAAAATGAAATGTCATTTATTTAGCGGTTACAAATTCATAAATCAATTTTGACGTGGTCTCTGGCACTTTTTCTAAGGCCAGACTGAGCCACTCCTGATCGATATAATGTCACCCCTTGTGTACCAGTCATATTAAAGCGCGACAGTGTACACAGTTTGTGCATTATGTTCGATAATTTGATCCTGCACCGTATCGTGTCAATGCAAAAATCACCATAATTTCCATGAAAACCAAAACTGTAAATTGGTCAAAGCTTGCAATATTTTCGCATTTTAAAGCTAATTAACAATAACGTGACCATTTAAATTTTGTAAAGTATAAACGAAATTGCTTGCTACATTCGACTGGGAGTAAACTAGCAATCATCGAAATAGACCGTAGCTCCGAAATAAAGCAACTAAATATACATATAGGCACGAGTAGAGGAGGGCGAGGGTGCGCCCCAACACGGCAACAGCATGCGCTCAACGAGCCGTTATACTCGTGCCAAGTACAGTTTCTCCTTCAACACGCACTCATTTCCCTTTTATTTCTTAAAGATAACGTCGGGAGTTTCATCAGTGGCCATTATCAAAGCCGCCCCATCTATCTATATGTACTTCCACTCGTCTGTCGGTGCCTGCCGCACTACAGCACACGTTTGGGCGCGCACACACACACACATACACGCAAACGCCTAGAACCACCCCCTATGCCTTATTTTTGACTGCCTTTCCCCGCGCGGCCCGAATCCCCGTAGACGCGAAACGAAAAAAAGGCTATATCCAATTTCGCGTCCGAATGAACTTCCGCGCGCAGAAAGGCAAGTGCGCGTGCAAGCAAAGGAAGGGAAGACGAATTGCGTTTCTTCGCTTTGCGCGCTCCAAGTGCGCACACATCGAGAGAGAGAGAGAGAGAGAGAGAAAAAAAGGAAAATACCCCGTGTGACCTGTACACAGTCCGCACTGTGCAATACGCGCGTGCGTGCGATGACGCGGCAAATATCATTATTTCTCGCAGCACAAACTGTGATTATGAGCTGTGATGTATATTGGGTATAAAAGGGCCCTCCGGAACATGACAGGGGGTATATATAACTATACACGTAACGAGCGTCGATAGAATACTAAGATATTTAATGATGAATGCATGTGCGCACACACGCACACACTCACCTATTCGAGTCCTAGCTTTGTACGAAGTCGATCGAGGGAAAAAAGTGTACGGTTTATCCCCTGCGCGTCGACGAGGGATGTGTACTGCTGAACCGTTGGCTGTTTGCGAAGCAACAAGATGAAATACACTTGGAAAAAACTCCCATTCACCTTGACGCTGCTGCACAGCTTGGATCGACCGTTTGGCTAGTTTGATTCGTCTGGAATAGCAGTGAAGGAAAATGTTGTAGTTTGGTAAAGAGTTTTACGCGATGATTGTTTGCAAAGCACCGATAATTGTAAAACGTCTGTAGTTATTTTGGACATTTTAAATTAATTAATAAGTTTACCGTTTCAAAATAATAAGAAACGTCAAACACGATGAGCCTCAATAATAAATATTGATAGCTTCGTAAAAGTATTTGTCAATTCCTCACAATTCAGGCACATACTTTACTGAAACTTCCTACCAAGCTGAGGCATAAAAAAATTAAATTTCCAAAAGCTCCAAGGAGCCGTGATAGCGAGGGCTCGATGTGCACCACGTGTCTTTGTTGGAAACAAGGGATCGTCGCGCTTGGGCAAACACCACACCGCATCGACATCAAACTACCCGAGCCAGGTTCCGGCTCTGTGCGCGTCATATAGCATCAGTTCGCCTTTGCTACAGGAGGGTTCGCCTTTGCTGCAGAGCTACATGCGGCGAGGCTTTGATTGATCGTGATCACTTGCAGCCTATAGACCGACCTATTCATCTCGATACTAAATTTAATACCTTCACAAGGCTTAATTAAGAAAATTTTAATGAGGATGATATTAATGCTCCGATGTATATGTATATATCGACCAATTATTTGCGGAGGACTCGGCAACTCGGTACATCGAATACGAGCGCGCTGCGTCGGAAACTTTTTGGATCGTATTTCAGCCTTTATTGTTACAACAAAATACAATCGTAGCCGGGTAACGAGCTGAATCTTCGCTTAATAGTACCTGCTAAAACTTTGACGTGTGCACGCGCATAAATAACATCATTTTACTCATCACCATTAATCATAACGAATTCCGCGGGGTGCATTGAATCGTTTGTTGCGCGATACATGTAGGCAACGCACATGGCAACACGTAAATAATAAGTCAGAGAAATGCTCGATTCGATCTGTTGCAAGCCCATATGTATATATTATGCATCTACACGTGTACACGCATATGCACAGCTCATGTGTATGAAAAATCTTTGACGAGGGCAAAGCGCTGGACCATTTAAATATTTTTATATTGATCATAGTTCCTGGGGGATCGAACTACGGGAGGGTGCAAACTTATGTGTGTGAAAAAAAGAAGCCGTTTTTGCCTTTATGCTTTACCCCCAGCCTGCAGCTGGCAATGTCATTACATTATTATTAATATACGAGTACACGAAAGGTCTCAAATAACGGGAAATTCCTATGTCTTTTACGCAACGCCTGTCTTATACTTTCAACGTTTCACAGAGTTATTTTGACTCATTTAAATAGTTATTTTATGCAGACTGTGTGACAAACATAAATTTCGCAAATTTGATCTGTTTTGAAGCAAGTTGAATGTAAAATCCGGCAAACTAAGGAATTACTCGTTCGTTTGAGTTATACGCGTGTGGAAAATCAAAGCACGAGAAATTATCGCGACGCGCAATGCTCGAGAGAAAACTTTTATGACTCCAAAGCCACGAGGTACTGGTTTAGCAAACATAAAAACATAGTTAGATATTCGGCAACTGAATGGTAAACACGTATAAATTTGAGAAAAGAAAAAGTGAGGGTCGACAGGATCCCATATGATTGCCGACTAACATCTATGTCAAGCGGATCCCGCCGGATGTGTTTTTTCTCAGCTGTGTATATGCAAAAATAAAACTTACTCGAGTTTAAAATAAAATAAGGTTGTCAACAAACAATTTTAAATCGTTCCGATGTTGAAATTTTCTTACTCGATAAAATATTAAACGAGTGATTTTAAAAATTACTTTTGTGAGTGGCACAAAGGAAAAAAGTTGACGTGCAATTTTCATATTTTCAACAATACCCATCTCTTAATTACTAATTTTTACATTTTAAAAGTAAATTTAATTTTGAGCGTGATAATTATAACTACAACAAAGCTTGGTTTAGATCAAACGCATGGAAAATTATAAAGTAAAAAATTAAAATTTTTCTTTCGTATTCTTGTGAAAAATTTTAAAGCAGAGCGTACTAATTGGAAAAATGACAAGTGACTTCTTTAAAAGCTGATTTGGATTTGAAGCAGGTATTTTATCAAGTAATTTGAAAAATATACCATTTTTTAAATTAGGTAGCACATTTTATAATTTTAATTTGTTTCACTATTATACAAATTGAATGAAAAAAACATTTACTTTCAAATAAAGAATATATTGATACGATTTATTGCAAGTGTACACTGGTTTATCCTATTTCGAATCTCGTTCTGATATCAATTTTGTGATTTTATCTTTTTTTGCAAGTTCATTGGATATCTAATATTTATTTAAAAGTAGAACGAATTTCGGCGCAAGTTTGTTGAACTCAAATACTCAAAAAAACCACTTTACTTTTTTTTATTGACAGAGAAAAAGGCGGAATAGAAAAATCCACACGCAGCATACATCGGTGCAGCTGTGCAACAGCTAAGTTTTTCCCTTTCAATGCTCTGCAGATACGTAGTAATACAATGTTGAGGCTAGGTAGCATTACGAATTTTTTTCACCTCATGAAAAGAAATATTTTTCTGTGAGGGAAGGATTTATTTTAGCATGAGTTTATTTCACATGAGTGGGTATTATAAAGTAAAATCCAAGGACGTAGATAAAGTAGGAAAAATATAAAAGCAAAAAATAATCGTAAAAATTAATACATCAGTGCCAGATCAAAATTTTTAATAAAAAATCGTAGGGGATCTCTCATTAATTCCTTAAAATTCGATTTTATTATAATGAAATATCGGGTAAGAAAAGAGTATTCTTCAGCAAGAGTGGATCGATAAGCGCGCGTGGCATTATGTGTGTGCATTTGCTCCCGCGGCCACAACCTTGCATATGTTTCGAGAGCACATGTGTGCGTGCATTTGTAGGCGGCAAGTAGAAGTGCCAAGAAGGTGGCGCAGGCATAAACGCGTTTGCACACTTGCAAGCGCGAATACATACAAACACAAATGCACACGAACTTATCTCGTGCGCAGTCAGCAGCTACTTCTCTCTCGGTGACTTGCGGTGACTGGCAAACACTTTCAATGTACAAACGACTGAATTTATTTCTGGTAATCCGTTTTGTATATAAAAAACACATTTAAATTAAATTTTTATTGACTTATTTTATTATAAATGTTGTATTATTATTTTAATATCTAATATTGTGTTATTTGAAAATAACACTGAAATGTATGCTGCGTTTTGTAGCTTTTTGTTATTTCCTCTATGACACGAGCTAAAAAATTCCTACTGAAATGATTATGAAACTCAGTTCAAACTTGTTTTAAAACATTTTATTACTTCTAAATGAAAAAATTTTTTTCCCAAACAATTCAACTTGAACACATCAACCATGTGGCGATTAAAATTCGAAAACGAAAGTTACACGTCAAAAATTCACTGAAACCTTTTTTAGAGATACGGACAGTAAAAAGTGTCGAACTTTGAACACTTCTCGTACACGTAACGTAAGTTTCGATCGATGCTTGAGCCTTCGTGCGACGAGCGTGTAGCTTTTCAGTGGAAATTCGTAATCCAGTGAGAGAAATCGATCACGCGAGAAATTTGCGAGCTTCGTTGCACCGATCAACGACGTCTAACACATTGACAGAGGGAAAATGCAATTATAAAATTTTTGGCATTAAAATTTTACCGAATTCATTGATATGTTCACTTTTGGCTCACATGCATATTGATTAAGCTCATAAATAAGTTTCAGCTTAATAAAAAGAAGATTTTATTGGATTAAAATGAATGATTTATGCGGTTGATAAAAACAATTTCTTTATCTCTGCGACCGGTTAACTATGCTAATCAATTGAATTAAATTCCATCTGCATTAATGCTTTCAACTGAAATTCTTTGGTAACAATACCTTAATTCGATATATAGATAAATTAACCCGTCTGTAATTTAATTAATTTTTGTGACCCTTGCTCATCACGAGCCGTAACTTCGGAAGAAGCCAAGGCCTGTAAGTGTCTCAAGTTTGCTCTCGTTATTCATTTCCGCGGGTCAACTTCCCTCATTATTGAACTTTTCATAATTACCATAAAAATTATATAACTGTTGAAGTAACAGTCGTGACCCATAAAACGTTTCAACTTTATAAAGACTTGTGAAAGCTCCAGGTTTAAAAAAGACTGCGAAATTTTTCCCGAGATAAGCCGTTTTGAATTATCCAATTTTCAGGATATTAAAAGCTCCTGCTCGTAGCAACTTGTATAAACTTGCTATAATACGTACGAAATACCGCTGGTCGAAACAACGCATAATAATGCATTCGTTTAGGCTCACGAAAGCATTAAATGACTCCATCTCGTAAGCGGGATGATTCATGTCGCTCGCTGTGTGTTACGCGAGTATAGCCGTGCCAGTGCACGAGCATCGCAGGCAAAATCCACGTTACAGGGCAGCTGCCCAGCGGTGCAGGCGGCAAAAATATATACATGTCTCTGCCGTATAACATGTATATGCACGGCAAGCGAAATAGCTTTTATTGGCGAAACGCCAAAGGCGACGGAACGAATGTACCGATAGTTGGCTGCCCCTGTGTTTTAGTATTTCGAACCTCGTGCACGTTACGTTACGCGTGTGTGTACAGTGCACATTTTGCTCGTTTTACACAATTATGCCGCTGTGTTTACATGCTGTGAGCTGCAATCTGATTAATAACACAATGTTACACGCTAAATCAATATAATATCAAACACGATAGGTACAACACATTTATAGAAATTGATCAATATCGTACGATTTAAATAAGCGGCAACGAAATTTGCATAAGTTTTAAATGATATTTCAGTGGCTGAGCCGCGATACACAGACTATACAGCGCGTAAAGTAATTTTAATAGCTCTAAGCGGCCGATAGTTTTGTTCTTTGCGCGCGGCTCTGCTAACCCTCTAGTTATATAAAGTACGTGGCAAGTTCAAGGTTTCGATCGCGATATTCTCCAGTGCACATTCTCTCTTTCTCTCGTCTGCCGTGTGTATGCAAACTACGTTACTAGTCGAGTGCAGCGCGCATTAAATGCAAATGTGGCTTGCACTAATAATTCATATAAATAAAGCTCTCATCGGCCAGTTGAGTTCGGACGCATTATATTGTGCTCTGCGCTATATTTTCTTCTTTGTTTGCTTCGCGTACGCTTGGGCCTATATGTAATATAGTACGTGTTGGCCGTATATAAGCGCGAATAATTATAATTTATCCGTGGTCGAGGCAGCTGAAAACTGAAAACACGAAAAAAACAAAAAGTAAAGAGGAAACAAAAAATCGTGTGGAGGGTGCGAACGATACGATCGTCTAACACAGGAGAGAGAAAAGCACGTAGCATATAGATAAATAAATGTTCGCGAGCCACAGTACGCCAGGAGATGCGCTTTGTTTTTTTCCTGCTGGTTTTACTGCCTTGGCGCGCGTGCACATTACACACAAATGCACACGCATATATCTCCTTCGTTTCATCTTTCTTATCCGTGCGCGCGAGCACATGGGCACGAGTTTTATTTTATCCATTATAAACATACAGTATGACTTTCGCTCGTTTCAGAAGCGTATCAAACAGATGACGAGC
Source organism: Trichogramma pretiosum (assembly GCF_000599845.2). Classification (NCBI taxonomy): domain Eukaryota; kingdom Metazoa; phylum Arthropoda; class Insecta; order Hymenoptera; family Trichogrammatidae; genus Trichogramma; species Trichogramma pretiosum. The sequence continues at coordinate 16,798 of NW_019640794.1, forward strand.
TGCACCATAGGGTGGCAGGTATATGTTATATAGTTGTTGCTGTTGTTAAATGACTCGGAGCGGCTACGAATCTTATTATTATTATTATTATTATATTTTTCCTTTTGAAGGAATTAAAATAAAAGTAAACATTTCTTCTTTATTGCGTTACTTAAAGAAATTACACATTAACAATGTTAAATTTGAGATTTAAGAGATTAAAGCCCACCGTAATGAGAGCTGTACGCGCAAATTGATCCATCCATATAATACATGAAATCATTTTAAAGATTAATTAATCTCATCATTCTGTCATTAATGAGCCTCATTTTTTTTAGTCAGGACTCATAATCGCACCTGCAGGTTGGAAAAATGTGCGTGTCGAACAAGGAAAACTTGAGATTATATAATATATGGAAAAGTAACACTTCAGGTTGACATTTTTTAAAATAAAATACCATCTCGTTGAATTCGTTTGGAGGATAATAAGCCTCTTAATCATAACAATGGCCAAAAGGCTAGAAATAATTCACGCTATAATTAGCGGCTTGATTTATTCACGCAGCGAGTGGTGTACGCCACCCATGTACACACACGTGCGCACACACATAGGAACATAATAAATCAGCTTGCATCGAATCTGTGCACTACAGCTGTAATGTAAGTGTACACGTCGCGCAAAAATTGCCCTCCTGCGCACACGATATATAAACATCGATAGTCCAACGCGCAGAGATACGCTGAACACGAACACCGAACCGATTGGCCATGACATGCGGAGCTGCAGCCCAACACAAAAATATTACGCTCGTCCAGGTAATGTAAATTTTGCAACTATAAACTTCATAGTGTCACGACCGTGCGTGTATGAACAAAAAATTTTGCACGCTTGTCACCAAAGTGACGCGATGTACGCGCGTTTCGAGCCTCGCAAGTTTTTGCAGATTATTCGAAAGCACAATATAATACTGCTTCAGATGTCACGTCGTGCGCGCAATATGAATTTTAAAATTCTTTGCCCGAGTGTCATTTATTTATGCTCCGCGTGGGTGGGGGATTATTATTCGGTGTACTGGTCACAAACTGCATGTGCATAGTGTGCAGCGCACTGTGTGCATTCGATGCTATTAATCGTTGTCGAGAGTATTTATATTCGTGTAGCCATATTCCTGGAACGTTTGAAACAATAATACGAGTGAGATGCACGGTGTGCAACTGCTGGAAATAAAATTTCTTTAATAGCTGCGCTCGACGTTTCGATAATTTTTTCATACTCACTTGTTTATAACCTCTGGATATGGTATACATTTTACACCATAATATTCGTGACTAATATTTTGAATACTCGATTTTTTAATAAAAATAAAAAGGGAAGTATTTTAACAACGATCTATAATAACACATGAATGTGCACATTTTTATTATGTATGAAAAAAGCAAAACAAACAAATGGTTTTTAAAAAACAAATTAAAATAAAATTACACTTTTCTAATTATGACGATGATCTGGTTTTCATTCGCTTCATCTGCTTTAGTGTTATGCAGCATAGACCGTAAGTTAATAATTCTGTTGTTTAGCGTGGTACAAACTATTGAACTGGTAAACCAGAGGCATAAGCCGATGCTGACGAAGAGGCTCAGGAATGTTCTCAAAATTACTTAGGACAAAACTTGGCCAATCGAATTAGCATAGGGCTTTGTCAAACTTTGAGAGGACGCGTTTGCAAATGCTACCGTGAATAATGTAATTTTACCGTCTGTTTCACACAACTATATACAATGTACACTCGGCAACAAAATTATCGCAACAAAAAAATTCATCGAAATTTTGTCGATTTTCCAATGCTTCTATCTTGGGCTAGATTTATCGTATCGACACGCCTTTTTTTTTAATTTCTTGGAAATTTTGTCCTCTTTAAATCCATATAAATTAAGATAAGATTTGAGTTAATGTTGAGTTACCAGTAGTATTTGAGCGTGACCCTAAAAATTACTGAAAAAAAATGACTGTTTGAACGTGTACCAGTACCACAGTGATTTTTTTATCGAAATCTAACATACACCATCGCAAAGTGCTCTTCTTAACGAGTAATTTGAAAAAAAAAAGACCTCTTTACGATTTTTTTAACGCTCTGTAGGTCGTTTTGAAGATACCATTTAAAGTACGTAAAATCCCCCGTTTACCTGAAATCAAGACGATTTTCTGGGCATTTTGCGTACATAAACCGTACCTTCAAATCGACCTACAGGGCGTTAAAAAAATCGTAGAGAAGTCTTTTTTTTTTTAAATTACTCGTTAAAAAGAGCACTTTGCGATGGCGTATGTTAGATTTCGATAAAAAAATCACTGTGGTACTGGTACACGTTCAAACAGTCATTTTTTTTTCAGTAATTTTTAGGGTCACGCTCAAATACTACTGGTAACTCAACATTAACTCAAATCTTATCTTAATTTATATGGATTTAAAGAGGACAAAATTTCCAAGAAATTAAAAAAAAAAGCGTGTTCATACGATAAATCTAGCCCAAGATAGAAGCATTTGAAAATCGACAAAATTTCGATGAATTTTTTTGTTGCGATAATTTTGTTGCCGAGTGTACTTGCTTACTTCAGCTGCTCTGCATCCCATCATACCTCATCACTGTTCCAACAAAATTATAAACAATATTTTGAGGCAGAGAAAAAAAGAAGTGTGATTTAGATTGAAATTGAAAGATAAAATGTTAAGATTGATTTTAAAAAGAAACTTGTCAAATTTCTTCAAATACTATTATTTGTATTTTTTCGAACAATCAGTGTTTAGAAGTAACTTTTTTACTTAACATATAAAATTAAACTAAAAAATTTAATTTTTCGAGATGGGCTTCGAATCTATTGATTATGAAGCATTATTGCAATAATGTGCTCAGTACGATCCATGCTTATTTCAATTTAAATAATGTTTTTTCTTTACAACTGAAAATGTCCACTTTTCGTCGTACGCATCGATTTATGAGTGTACAGATTATTTTACTAGATAATTCAATATTATTTGAAAGGTGATAAGAATTAAAGAAGTAAAACGCAAACTATCTTTTATTTATAACAGAAATTTATTTCTCAAATACTATATCAGCAATACTTTTTCATTAAATAATAATATACAATTCGAAGAGGGCCCACAATACATTGCTGAAATACTAATACTAATTAAATAACATTATCATTAACAGCGGTTTCTTTTACAGTTACATCAATATTATTATTTTTTAATTATTTGTTTTTTTACATTTTTGACTAGAAATTCTGTTTTCCATTAGAATTTTTTAATAAAAGTCTTATGTCCTTACTTTTAGTTTTACATTTAAGCAATGCCCATTCTACATAAATAAATGTTGATAATATGAAAATGCCTTTATATCATGTTTGTATTTACAGTAAAAAAGACCAATGAAATACGAAAAAACTTCGTGATTTAAAATATGACTGATTTAAAAAGGCGATTCTTATTATAAAAGTTATAAAAAATGAGAATGTTATGCACATGAGTACTAAATACGTAATGTAAACATATATTACAATATCATAATGTACAAACGTATTTTTCGAAAATGTTTCATATGAGAAATTTCGAATAAAATATGTACCAACATAAATTGCTCTTTTGACTTTTTTACAGTTAATTTTTTTTAATTTTTAATTAGCATTTCATTGTGTACAATACAAACGACAGAGTACATATTTTTTATAAGATAATACAAAAACTTTAAGCTTATTTTTGACTTAATTATTGGCATTGAATGAACATTTTTATCGCATCTCATGCGCATTTTTCGCACATTTAAATGCATCATAAATATTATAAAAATAAATTAGAATTCATCTTTATTATTATTATTTTCATTACTATTATTAATCACGAAAACGTAAAGTTTTTCAGACAATAAATGCTTATAATCCATCGTGTTCTAACTAATGTCTCACATTTTTCATTGTAAAAATAAAATACAGAAATACCCTGTAAAAGCTCATTCTTGGTACATCAATCTGCAATTCTTATAATTCTAGTTTAATTTTGATTGTAATAAAATGCACATTGGCTATATACTATTAAAATTAAAACGATTGAAAAGTAGTTCTAATTTCATTTATGTGAATTTATTGTTAATTAGTCAAAGTTGAAGTAGGCGCGAATTTTTCGTATTTGTATTAATAAAATTATCTTTAAAAAATGTGAGTTCATTTTAAAAACAAATCAACTTGTATTGTAAGTTTTCTAATGAATTATTTACTTGATCTAATCCACTTTTCTTAAATATTCGGAAATTATAATTTATTGTCCTTTAAAGAGTTTTTAATTTTAAGACATTATTGTAATGCAAACATATTAATCAAAATAAAAATATTCGAGCTTATTTATACTAAGAAATGATTTCTATACGTATATTCTAGTTGTTGCTAACAATTGCACGGAAGCGATTATTTTTTTACAGCGGTTCTTTTGTCTTTTACAGAATGAAAAAAATATTAACAGTAACACAAATGTTCAATTTCAATTTGATTGATATTACAAATTTCTATTTTTATTACATCTTATTCTCTAGAGAATCATACCCGTTTCAGCGTGTTTTTCAAATACTTACTCTTTCTTGAAGTGGTTCAGAGTACAATTTCCGCCGCGATGAGAGATTCTCTAGTCTCGTATTCTCAGCAGATGGTTTCGAGGGGCACCGACTTGGTGCTCGGGTTCTGGGTGAAGCTGTCGCCCATGCTGGGCATGCCGTGGCTCGTCGTGCTCAGGCCGTTGCCTTGACGATTGGAATTGGCCCGAGGATTGCGCGACCAGAGCCGTTTGAGGGCCGCTCGGACCTGAGGCTGGCAGCCGACCACGAGGAAGATGAGAACGCCCTGAGCTGCGTTGCAGAGGTCCGTCACGTACCACAGGAAATCGGGCCCACCTGCCATCCACGAAAGCACGTCGAAGATCCAGGGGACTCCCATGACTATGACCAGCTTTAGACACACTTTACCTAGTGCCGCTCTGAAACATAATATTTTTAAGTTAATTTTTTGCAATGATAAAATTAGTAAGTTAAATGATAAAACTATATTTAATGGTACATAAAGAATACCCGACTTTATGGCTCGTGCGTAGCAACAACCGACAAAATAAACTGACTCTTGACGATTACTTCCAAATAGTTCGCTTATCGAATTATTTTAATATATATCATGTATTTTTTCAAGATAATTCAAGAAATGTATTTTGCGTTATTTTATCTTAAAATCAATGCGACATGCTACACCGGTTGCAGTTACCGCATGACTGTATATATGTGCGAGATTTTATTAACGATTCCTCTGCGTCAGTCGCTACTGCGATTCAGATCAAATCTTGTCACTCGCTCACTGTCTCGCTCACGCTCTTGCTCTCGGGTTGGTATGCTGCGTTGCAAATAGCGCCATGGATATTCATAGAGTGCCGGAACGCGCGCGCGATGGAAAAATGGGTTACAGACGCCTTCGTCTGTCGAGCAGCCGACCGCTTAATTTTGACACTAATTGTGCTTGCTTGCACGCTTGTCGGAATCTCTTTTGCTGCACGCTCAGCTGCAAAGAGTTTGTTCTGTCGTTGCAGAACGAAAAAAAAAATCGAGGTAACATATCGTGGCAACGGTGTCAATTTTTTTTTTCATATTTTACGTCTTGGAGCTTCAAGCACGTAGGTGAAAGTATCTGACAAGTTGAAAATTCCATAATGTGATTACGAAAATAATGGGGTTGAAAAAAAAATTTTTGACGTTGGTTTTTCTACTTGTTATTGTATTATATTAATTGTAATTGGTAATTGTTGAATTTGGTGTTACTATTTTATCAAAATTTTATAGTTGCAATAGTCAATTGCTGAATAAATCACGTCCGTTTGCTTCCAAGTCATTTTCACGTGCGTAAAGCATATTTGAATTGTTCAATAAGCAGAAAAAGAGGATGAAGAGATCAACTGAGAGAAAAGATGAGGCAAAATTTCGACATTTTCGTTCGCCCGACGCTGTTGTAATCGCATAATTTTTACGTACGCCTGCTATGATTCGAAGATGCATCGGTAAACTTGCAATAAAATCGACGTCTTACGATGTCCCGTCGATTTCCGTGCACCCGATACGTGCATAAAGATATAACAGACATCCAACTGTACTCGATATACACAAAAGTTGATTGCAAAGTTGAAATAAAAATGCATTTGAAGAAAATTGTACAGTTATACGCGAAGCCGATGATGGCGCGCGGATGAAGGAGGAGGAAACACCTGCGCCTCTTCTCTTTCCTCTCCGTTCATTATTGCATCATAATTCGGACACACACGCGATTACACGCAGCCGATCTTGCATTGTGGATGCCGAAGGCGTACGGGATATCGCGCGAAATCGAAACCCGTTACATAAAACGGCCACGCCGCGCGCGCCAAATTGAGCAATTCGCAAAACGAAAAGTGAAATACAAAACCGCAGCGCGCGAGTGCAAAACGAGCTGTGCGCGCATATTCGTCGCTAATTCATTAACAAGAATGTTATATACGACTGTACTCAGCTCACATGATCTCGAGGATGATGAAGAAAAATAACTGCGCGCACAGAGATCATTTCTTAGCTATGAGCTCTCAGGTATACGCACACTAATTATTTCTCAAGTTACCACCTATTTGCCCTGGCTAAACGGATTTTTTCTCCCCCACGTGGCCTGGTGTACTCTTGGAAGACGAAGGGCAATTAGTGTGACACTCGTTAGTGTCGTCCCCTCGCTACACTGACATTGCCGTCTGACCAAGAGTTGAAAAATGTCCTCCAGGGCACATAAACAACGCCTTCCGCTGGATCGCAAGGCAAAGAAAGAATAAAAAACCAAACAGCGGTCAAATGATAAATGCGAAGGAGGATAGAAATGAAAGGTGGAGGTATCATAAATAAAGTGTGTTAAAATTTATCGGAAGCAGGAACTCACTGCTGGTAAACACTTACGTAAATTATCGCGTTAATGATCTCAACTGGCTTTAAAGGCAATTAGCAAGCTGTAAATTAAGGTTTATGCAAAAAGACTCAATTACGATGCGCATGTAACCAGTAGACTGAGGACCCAGAAGAAATGTTTACTGTCGCGTGTATACTAAGAAAAAAGTATCGAAAGGATATTTGATTAATAAAGTACCGAATTTTAGCTTATTCGCATTAATACAGGCGTAAACTTTTCCAAAATGATTGATCAACGTGTTGTACTTTAGAAACAACAGAAGCAGCCAAGTCGGCGGCTCGAGCCGCTAGTACCGTTTTAATTGATTGAACGAGCTTCTGTACCGCGCATAAACTCAAGAACAAAACCTTGCAAAGGACGCAGAAAAAATCTTACGCTATTCCAGGACGTCTATACTTATGGAAGGTGCTATACAGTGAATGATAAAAGAATAGGTAAAATGACGCGTGTAATTTTAAGTATAATTTTTGATATTTGCAAAAAAGTGTATGTATACGTGTGAGATTTAATGTGGCACTAAAGTCTAACAGCTTTTCAGTAAGAGAGAAAAACGAAAATAGAATTTTTTACGCTTACCTGGACTTAAAATTATGATGATCTTTTTTCAGATTTATAAAATGTTAAAAAAATTAATAAAAATCTTTTTTAAGCAATATGTTATACCGAATTATGTTGATACCGACAAATTTTTACAAACTTGTTCGGGGAAACGTATTATTCATGGTAGATCTACGTGAATAATCGTGCATCGCTTTATGCGTATCAGTTTGGAAATTATTCTGATACGATTAGCATTGACAGAAATAGTTTGTTGATACCTAAGCCGCAGAGTCGATTAGCGAAAGTCATTATTGTGATGTACTAACTTGCTGGTATTATAGCTTGATCGATTTTCACTCAATTTATTCGAATTACGTCTATAATTATCGATTCGACGTAAGGTTGGATAAATTGCAATCTTATAAACTCTCGTCTTTCTTGAGGGGTTTATGATAATAAAAAATAGTTATGAACATCATTTTAATTACAAAGGTTGTATATGTTAAATAATTCAAAATCAAGAATGCCAATTTAATCGAAAACCGAATTAATGCAACAAAAACGAATTTGAATCGATACTTAAAAATAAATATAAATCATTACCCTAATTCAGATTTTCCTGAGAAATGTTTTATGATTTATATTTAGTTGGATTTCAAAAACAAAGAAAACTTTAGCCCAGCGTCGTATAACTTCCTTCATCAAAAACTCTTCAAAGAAATCTCGACTTACCTTTCAGTCGTGCTTTTTACTAACTCTCCCTTCCATAACCCACAAGTCAGCTCGTGAGCCGTTGCCGCAAAGAAAAGGAGATTAATCGCTAGCAGTACGCCAATCGGTCCAAAAAAGTAAGCAAAGATTTCCATATCACCTTAAACAAAAAAGGAACAAATATTTATAATAAAAAAAAATTATTTTAAGACTATCTACATGATTGCAACATTCAGTTAAATAATATCTTTTAAATACTATCTTTAATAATGAAGGAAAATATGTTTTTATATTGTAGCATAACATAATAATATTTTTTTAGAATATAAAGAACGTAAAATTTCTAACTATTTGATCTTACGCATCAAAGTTCAAATTATTTTTAGGACGAAAAATTATTAATTAATTGAATAATTATTTAAAATTAAAAATAATTTATTTACAGATTAAAAAGTACATAATAATATTGTTTAAAAGTTGTTTAATAATTTCATCTTAGAAAACGATAATTCCAACATTAATAGTTTCTATTGAAAGTAGTTGTTATAATCATGTTTTATGTAAGTAACTCGTCGAGGAAAAATAAGGACTGTACGTTGTCCCCTATAGATTTTATTGAATTCTGATCACTTGTTGATCTTCGTAAGAACAAATTTGTAATTCTAAACACGATTCTATAATGCTTATATCATTCAATAGTATTATATCTTGATGAGCTGTCTGCATGTGTCGCTTAAGACTTGATAAAGTGGCACATTTTTGATGACATTTTTCACATTCGTATTTTTTTATACCCAAGTGGACCAAATCTACATGTCTTTTTAAAGCGGCATTTGCGCCAAATTTTTTGCCACATTGTTCACAAGCAAAATCACGGAGTTTCAAATGAACTAAGTCCATGTGTCTTTTTAATTGTGATACAAGTCTAAATGGTTTGTGACACTCTTTACATTCTTGTTTTTGGAGACCTTCTTGAGGCACCTGTATATGCGTAATTTCAGATTTCCTATCAATAAATTGTTTTTCATTTCGTCCAGATTTTTTTTCGGTATTAAACCGATGTACTGAATCAATGTGTTTTTTCAAATTGTCGCCCCTTCCAAATACTTTCGGGCATTCACTGCATTTGTGTTTTCCTTCACTCATGTGAACGTCGTTAATATGTTTTTTTAATTCTTCTTTAGTCCTATAAATTTCGTCGCATTTAGAACATTTATGTTGCTTCAAATCAAGGTGGGCAGACATGTGCTTCCTTAAAGTACTGTTCCATCCAAATGTTTTGTCACACTCAGTGCATTTGTATTCTTTAATCTTCAAGTGAACTGCATCTAAATGCAACTTCAAAGAATATTTGCTTTTAAATATTTTTTGACACTCGTGACATTCATGTATCTTAGGAGCAGAATGAATAAGTACATTATGTTGAGACAACTTCAACTCAGTCAAAAAACTTTTGTCACATTTTGTGCATTCATACTTTTTAGTAGCTACGTGGATTAAATTGATATGTTTTTGCAATTGAACGAACTTTCCAAATTGCATGCCACATTCGTCACATTCATGTTTTAAGATAGCTTGATTAAATTTTTGGGATTGTCTTGAATACGTTGGTTGAATTATTTCATTCATATTTTTTTCTTCAAAATAGCAAATAATAATTCGACAATATTTCCACTCTTCAATATATGAATATAAAACTAATCAGGTTGATTAATTGACTCAAAGAAAATTTATCTTGTTCCGCCCGTTTCCATTTTGAAAAATTGAATACTGCGTTAGTACACATGTGAAAGAAAAAATATATCAGTACTGTTGAATCACACAAATTTATTTATAATGAATTTATAATGAGAATATAATGAATTGATAAATTTTTAAGAACAGTCATTTAAAAAATCATTCAAAAAACTATGAGAATAAACCACTTGGATTTTTTAGTATTTCAAAATTACATGATAAAAGTTCTTTCATTTTAAAAATTTAAATAAAAATAAGTTAGATGTCACCACATCGTGAAAAGGAGATTGCGATTTAAAACGACAGTTAAAAATTTGTCAGTAGGCAAAAAATTGTTAATTGCTTGATTGCCGATACAAGTTTAAAGATTGGAAACTTGCTAGTGAGTAAAAATGATAGTTTGAAATGTAAAAACGAAATTTTATTATCCATTACGATGCTGTTAAGGAAAACTAGCACGTTAACATTTAAATATGTATAGAAACGTTCGACTCTTTCTTAACAGCGTCGATTATTAGTAAATTGGTTTTTTTAATTTGCAGGATGCTTAAATTGCTATTTGACAGAGATTTTATATTGATTATATGGCTTATAGTATTTTTCATGAATGATGAATCTATTTGATACAAAAACGATTTTAAAACGCTCAAACACCTATGACTCAATGTTAGAATTAATGACTACTTCATCACAAAGAAAATGAAATAAATCACGTTTTGGACAAAAAATGTATAAAATTAGGCTCACCAAAACGCGATAAAATGTTCTTAGAATAATTTGAGTCCGAGTATTCACTTCAGAAGCAGATTGTTGAATCAATCAATGGTTGATTGTCTGATACAGATTCAAGTATCAACAATGTCCCTACTCTTAGTCCGTATTGTTTTCATTGCTACACTGTGGTATTATTAAGTATAACAAGTTTATTTATTTTATGTTGAATTAAAAGTTTCTAATTGGAGCTTATAGAATGAGAGCAAACTTACGATTTCAATGAAAATTAATCAACTAAATTGCAAAAAATTGTTTTTGATGCTTTTGTTGTTGGACTATTTTTTTGCTTTCAATTATGAAATAGTTTTTATTTCAAATAAGAAATGCATTATATAACGGGTGCCAATGTACTAAAATAGTCGTTCGACACTTTTTCTAAAGAAATGTTCACCATTGATACAAAGAAACAAAATTGCAACATTAGTCTTATAAAGTATAATCCAGTAAAAAAGTATCTAATTTGTTGAATTAGGTCAATGGTCAAATTTTATTTTTTTATCATACAAATTTTTTTGCAATTTCTTTTTAATTATAGACCCTAATATCCCAAAAAGTTAAATAAATCACTTTCATATATTTAATTAAAGGGGTATTTTTGGGTATTGATGAATAAATTTTTCGAAATCCACACATTAATTTTATTTTATAAATAAAAATATTTATGAACCCCTACTATAAATTTTGTTTGTATTGTTATTATTTAAGCCAGAAATTTCAGTTTATTTGAAGAATATTAAATCATTTTATTGTTTTCATCAAATAGTATCTAATTAAGGATCATGTCTTCTACGCTTAAGATTATTACTCATAGAAAAGTACATTAATTTTATTTAATTCTTGAATAGTTCAAGCTTTATGATTGAATATTCCAAAACGAATCAAACTAAAATTTCTTTGGTCTTGATGTATTCGAAAAAAAATAATGTGTCAATTAAACATAAGAACAACGATGTAAGAATAGCGAATTATGAGATATGTTCATTAGGCCACTCGGCGTCGTCGTCGTCGTTGGATTTCCCCTCGTACATATCGAGCAGCAGCAACGAGTGGGTGCGTAAACACGCAAGGATTGACAAATTTACATGGATGCAGTGCTCGATGTACAGTCCCAAGCTCCACGGCATAATCCGAAATAAATTGCCAGAGTCAGCGGCGACGCGTCTCTCTATTTTTTTGCAGCATCCACGACTGACTCGGAGTCGGGCGCCAGGTCGATTTTCCGCCAAACAATCATCCCCTCGAGATGCCAAGCAGCGGCAGTAGCGATGCACTCGAGTGTTCGACCAGGTGAATCTAAATCTACGAGCGATTCCATGTGGGTCGGGGCAGGGCAAAGAGGGGCTGGCATGGAAACGCTTATCGGACTCGCCGTCGGATCAAGCTCCTGCGACTGTACCAGACGAATATATATCTCTTGCCATTTCGCTGTTTGCATGTTGATTCATTTGTACTTTTGTAAAACGAAACGATCAATAACAGTATACCAGCGAGTTAGCAACAACACTTTTTTTTAAGTATCTGAAGAATGTTACGATAAAGAGTGTATTTTTTAAAGTTCTATATCATTATTTATTTAAAATTAACTATTTTTGAGAAAGCGTGTTCAATAGATCAATAGAAAATAATAGATTGCGGCACCAGCGCAGTTAAAAAAGAATTCGTCAGATCACATGTTGCGTATACTACTATTCTCGAGTCTGCTAACAGAAAATAACATTTTGGTTTTTTTTTACTATAGGCCTGAAATTGATTATTTTTATATTTCACTAGTTGTTGTAAAGAAAGAATTAATTTTTTACTTAAACCTCCATACATAATTCATTTATGTACTCTTATGTACTCTCCTATGTACTCTCCATACATAATACATTAATATATGACTTAATTCTTATTTATGTACTAGTTTTCAAATAATTGCAGTTAAAAATAATTTTAGTGTATAAATGTAATACTCTAGCTCTGGAATAATTATTTGTATTTTTAAAATCGCTTAAGGGCTCAAAGGTAGCTTAAAATCGAAAAAATTTTTATTTCATTTTCGAATAGAATTTTTTGTCCCCTTTCCATTGCTTTTTTCGAAACTTCAAAATTTTGATCATTCTGTGAGATACAGCTGTTTCCGTGAGCCATTTTCGTATATTTTGCGTGTTAAATTTTTTCTTCTTTTGCGTTTTCTGGCGTTTTACGTTTTTACAAAGTACAGGTCACTTGTCGTAACATTCAGAGCGTACCGATTGAGTTATAGCACCAGGGTCGTGTATACTTCTTCAGAACATCAATGGTTACGGTCACAACCTCGGGCGAGGTGATCGAACTCATAGGTCACTTTTAATCAGTAGATTCATGATGGAGGTCACAAAAAAAAACATAAAATGAAAAAAAAATTGTGCTTCAGTGTTTGTGCAGGGTGACCCAAAGGTCGGATCGGCCTGCCCGAGGTTGTGACCGTAACCATTGATGTTCTGAAGAAGTATACGCGACCCTGGTGCTGTTACTCAATCGGTACGCTCTGAATGTTATGACAAGTGACCTGCATTTTGTAAAAACGTAAAACGCCAGAAAACGCAAAAGAAGAAAAAATTTAACACGCAAAGTATACGAAAATGGCTCACGGAAACAGCTGTATCTCACAGAAGGATCAAAATTTTGAAGTTTTGAAAAAAGCAATGGAAAGGGGACAAAAAATCCTATTCGAAAATGAAATAAAATTTTTTTTCGATTTTAAGCCCCCTTTGAGCCCTTAATAATTTTAATTCATAAATTAAATTGAACATAGATAAGAATAGACGAATGATCAAACGAGCCGTTTTTAATCGTCATGTCAATGTTATCTATTAACTTACCGTAAAACCAGCACTGCTTCTCTCCAAATCTCGGCCTGAGGAAGGTCTGGCCGGGTGTCTCGGGCAGATGATCGAGGAACGCTGCGAGTCCGGCGACGATAAGCGGACCGCCCCAGGCGTATGCGCTGTAGAATCTCAGCCGTATCATCTCCTGGCCTTTTTCGAGGTTGGCTGGTCTCAAATCTCTGCAAAATACAAAATGAAAGAATTTTTTTAAGTTCACTCATGTAAAAATTTGAAAAGTCAATGTTTGAACCATTGGGAATCAGAAATCGTTAGAATTTCTGAAAATTTTACTGTTGCATCAATACTCATTACTATCGTGTATTTAGATAGGCAATAAGTTATTTCAAACGAAGCCAGAGTCAGTGAGGTATGCACCAAATGCTTGCAGCGTATTACATATAATAATGCACTGCCCACATATTCGGGAAATGCACAGTGGTATAAGCACGTACAGATGTTGCTGATTCAAACTGGGCATGTAACGCAAACTTTGTTAATAGGAGAGCAACTAATTAATGAAAACACGCAGTTCAGCGGCAACGAGGCTGCATCGTGTTTGGGTGACGCCGGGCTTTTAATAGAAGTGCGTGTTTAGAGGTAAGCCCTGCAGTACATGCGTGCAAGCTCGCGCGTGGGGCAGCCGACGTAAGTGTGTTGTTCAAATTTCGAGTGTTATAATCCACAGATTTAAGGGTCGTTTAGCAGCAAGCTCCGACGCATAAATGTCTGCAAGACATGGCGTAAAGAAAGTACTATGGTCGCCACTTGAGAGAATTAAAAAGATAAAGGTTGTCGTACAAGTCGTTGAAATTTATTTCGAAATCGTCGATACCTGAATTAGGCAAATAATGATTTCCAGCTAATGTATGCGAAAAATGTTGTCGTACAGCAGAACGATGCGGCGATAAATCGCAGACGAGAGTATTTTTTAAAAAATAATTGCCGCACTCGCTCGACGCCATGGCTCGTGCAGAGAGTATATTTATGTGGCGCGACAGGCGTCGCTTTGTCTGCCCACACGAATTTATAGAATCGCTATATGGTGTGAGGCCATTTCTAACAGGTCCACGCGCATAATTCTTTTGAGAGCTCGGGCGGCCGCGCGAGAGTTCACGTTCGTTCATTCTAATTAATATCTACTATCGGTAAATCAGTGCGGCTAAGAGCCACTATACTAGCTCTCGTACCCGGGAGAACATTTGTTGTATCTGCATAAGGAAACAAATGATCCGAGGCACAATTAGAGTGAGAGAAGTTCCTTAATTATGCATTTTAATCTTGAGGATGTGCCGTGTGGTTCTAAAAGGGAAAAAATAAATTTGAAACAAAAATTTCAATGAAAATTATTCATGAACTGGTCGTTCCTAAGCTCTTCCTAGTTAAATATTCAAAGCTGTGCTTTCCATAGATGAAAACTTTAAAAAAAAATGGTTTTACGAGAGAGTCTCTCAGATTATATTTGTTAAATTTAATGATACATCAGTATGCAATGTCAACTATTTTTATTGCGCTGAATCGAATAGCTCCGGTCGTTTTAATTACGACCACTCAGTCACAGTGCACAAGTTGACCCTTGGCTCGGACGAGTAAGAGCGCTGCTTTATATTCAAGCGAAAGATTCAATGTCCCGTGCGCAACGTGGAATTTTGCATCTTTCTCCGTTACCATACTTTATCTCTTCCCACTCTGGGTAACAGATGGTCAAACTTGATGCGAGAGATGGGCGCAATACCGAGAGATCGCTTTCGGTGTACATGAGCTGCTACGGGTGTCTAGTGCCTATTCTTCACGAAGTACAGCGAGCAGACAACGCTTCGGAGGGCTCGGTTTCATCAACTTCTAATTAAATTGGCCTGTAAGAGACTAATTCAATTTCGACCAACAACGGACGTCCTCAGTCATCGTCGCTGCTAACTTTCGCTTTTGGATTTTAAATGCTAATCGTTGTTCCGCTACTCGAAACCACTGCATCGAAATTCATGCGTCCGTATATTTTCCCTTAGATAGCTTAATATTCATCATATATTATGTTATTCGCTTTATTTGACGTATAAATTACGAATTCTAGCTATAAAAAATGATTTACTTAAAGTTATATTATTCAAATGAATATTCATGTAATTTATTGGACATGTTATAAAACGAAATTAAGAAAGAATATAATAAAATCAAGCGTATATAAAGATTGAAGAAAGAGGTACAGCGTTCGCATCCTCTTTTTGCTATTAAGAGTTCATAAATGATTAAAGAGGCAAATATGAGCAAGAGGCGTACAAAGTACCAGAGACAAAAGCCATTAAGTAAAGTTGGTAATTATATTAACGCTAATTTTATAAACTAGGTGTGCTTCGCATGCAATTTTTTTTTTAATAATTTCACTGATCAAATAATAAAATTTGACAGCGGTTAAAGTGCTACATCTCTTTCAAGTGTAAAAAGCTCGAATACAGTCTAAATAGGTTTGTTAAAACTCAATTTTTTGAGTATCGTAAATTGAATTATTCCCTATCTGTACTGAGATAAGTACTTTTATAAGTACTCCTCTTTTTATTTTTCTTATTTACTTCATATTAAATTAAAATTTCCATCTCGTATGTGGATGCATATACTATATTTCAACCATATTGTGTCGCACGCAGCGTCGACTACTTGCGTCACAAGCTGAATGCAAAGGAAACCGCAGAAAATACGAAACTCCAAGCAGTTAGTTTGGCCGGACAATGAGCGCTTTCGCGAATATTTTAGGCACAGCCAAACGAACGTTGACAACATAATACGCAAACGGTTTATTTCCAAGATTTAATACTCACTGAGATCTCAATAACGAGGTTATTGTGTGCGGCGAAATTCTAGATAGGATTCTATCTTGACTTTTCATTCAACGTGAGATACTTCGCGCGACAACTACACACTTTTCAGACTATGTATATGAATATAAAATGAGTATTTTTAAGCAATAAATTTACTTTTGATCCATTTTGACGAAAGGATTTTAACAATATTTAACAATTATTCGAATGACCATATTCTGAGAAATGAGCCGAGCGAAAATTCAATAGGATTTATCATAAGTATTACAAGTGAATAAGATCATCTCGAAATAACCGATTGTGCCTGCACTTGGTTTTTCACTCTTACTTGTTCGTTACTGCTCGCGAGCAAGATAGGAATGCAGAAAGTCAAGAGCGAGGCAGCGAGCGAACGAGGCACCTTCAACAATCAAGCCTAAAGCACAATGGTCAATACAAGCACACGCTTGCAAATCAGCTCCTTAGTAAAATTCTAGGTAGTTTCTTTTTCTTCCTCTTTGACTGACCACTGCGGAAAATGGCTTTCGAATAACAGCCCCGAGCTTATTTATGCACATGAGCTCTCTTCATGTGCGGCATTTAATACCCAATGACATACTAATAACTATGTTAAATCTTATGGATTATGGTTTCGGATCCACGTTGAACGAGAAGACATATTTATCAATAAATAAGTATCACCTTTGACCACAGTGTTAATATGCACATCAATAACTGATGCACATTAAATTAATGAAAATGCTGTTTTGTATGATCTTTATAAGTTTTCAAAACTATGTTCATATGAAATTTGAAAATAAATGGAAACGACGAGGAAAACTATCTGTGAATTGAATATTGCCACTTTTTTAGGTCTTTGTATTATTCTATTTGTGAAAAAGCTCCGAATTTGTTTCTTTTATGTTTATATACGAGTGTTACTAAAAAAGCATAAGTTTCACATACTTTTTGTGGTTTTTCTATGTATAAAATGGAGCCAGCGCTTTGTTGGACGGCAATTGTACTTGCAAGAAAATGCGAAAAAAATTTTTCGTGTATTGCGAACAGAAATTCATACGAATAATTGTTCGGTAAAAGTTCTATGGACTAACAAACACTAGCTCATTATATTTACTTTCAAAAGTCATACAGAGTACAGACATTGAAAGCTCATAACTAAAACAGTAATAATAATAAAGGTAAAATAGTTCATTTTAAAAAACAATCAGTCATTATGAAGGTATTTGGACACTTCATTAATATATATTATTTATTCTTTTAACAATTATATTCAAGAAAAAATCATGACAGACGATCAAACTTTTTAAAGAAGAAACATGGTAATAAAGACAATATTGAAAAAAGTAGCTTTTTGGAATTAATCATTTTTATATTTTCAATATTTGACTCAAATGCATGAGTTATTTTACAAGAATCGAATTTTTTCTAATTTCAGTCCTAATTCCCTCAATTTTTGTTTAAATTTCACATTCAATATAATCTAATGGTCTCCGTTCTATTTGTTGAGAAAAAGAAAACCGTGATTTACCATTGGTTGCAGGTTAAGATACGTCTGAAAGTAAATAGCTTTTTTTCAATGAGTAATTGCGTAAGGTATTTCGTAAAAAAGTTTTGCTTTACTAAAAACTAACTGTTCTTTCAAGTTTTATTTTATTTTTGATTATTTTTTTAATAGCAGCAGTCTATATATTTTTGTTTTTGATATGCTTTTTGTTTAACATCGTATATTTTATTGTAATTTGTTCTTTGTATTTTTCAAACTCGTTTAGTCTTCATTCGTGTTTCTGAATCGTATACAAATGAGATTATTTTGTATTTATCCATTCTTTTGAGTTTTTAATCTTTTACAATAGAGCTGCACCAAAAAAATTAAAATGTCATTGCATATATGATTTGCAACGACGGTTGATCACTATCATTCACGAAAGCTTTGCATATACGTACGTTTGTTTTCTCTCAAAACATTTTATTAGGAAAATATATGTTTTGCTCATTCTTGTACATACAAGAATTCATGGAATTTAATTTTTTAGAAGCATCTTTTTCAAAACGTTGAAAAGTAAAATATTTATCAAATTTTTCGTTTTGGTAAACGAAAGTGTTGCAATTATTTTCAAAAATGTCATAATAAAACTTTAAAGTAATAACTATCGAATATCAATTAATGTATTGAGTTAGAGCATTTTGTCTTTCTTCTCTATAGTACTTAATGACATGGCATTAGAGCTTTAAAATTTTGCTGGCAAAGAAAAACTTGAAAGCCAAAGTCTGATTCTAATGAGGAAAAATAGCTCAATCAATTAACGACCAATGACCCTCCACCCTCATTAGTGCAAATGAAATTTTCCAAAAATCAATATTTCCGGCTGAACTGAGTATAGAAGCTATAGAAATGTTATAAACACAGATATGGACTATCCCATACTTACGCAATGTACAAACTTTTAAAAATGCAATGAAGCAAATTAAGGTCAATTATAAAAACCCGAGGTATGAAAAATTTCATAAAAAAATAAATAAAGAAATGTCAATAATCAGGGTAAAGTACATATCCGCTATGGAGAACGGTTAATTTCATATTGTCAGTGCTTGTCTGCCGCATAACAACATTAATTAGGACTTGCGAACTCGGTGACAACAACCCCGTGATCAATTTCACACGGTTTTACTGTCGCGCGTACAAAAGTACAGTCAAGAGGCAGGAGTGATCGTGAAAAAATCCGATTGCAGTTACAACGGTATACCTTTTTCTCGTTGGAATTTTCAGTCTCTCTTTCTGCGCACAAGCAGTGTGCTGCACGCCTTGGCTGTTGGCTACGGAATAATTACACAGCCCCCGCGCGTAAATCTGGAAAAACAGGCGATGAGAAGGCGCGACCAGCCCGAAGGAGGTTGGCGTGGCAAACGAGAAGCAGCGAGAAAGGGAGGAACAATGAAACTGACAATTTCAGGCAAGCCTCGACCTCGCAGATAGTAATAAGAGTGTGCTGCAATCCGGTTATCTTTTTTCCAACACGTCGTATTTTGCTTTTTTTCGGCACGGACACAAACACACAAGTTCACGCGTACGAGTCTCGCCTTTTATTTGTTTCACGAAAGCTTCATGCGTTTAACTGCTTCTTCTTTTTCTTCTTTTATTTCGTTGACGCTTGTGTGCTTGGGCGCCCGCACAACGCTAAGAGTAATGAGTATCACTCGCTTTTGATAAAAATCGCCAAAATGATGGATAGACGTTTTTATTGCGTTGTTGAAGTATCTGCACTACTTTTCTGGTCACAAAATGATAAATATTATTAGAAATAAGATTGCATCTGTGACAGTGTAATTATTTTATTAAATAACTTAGTGTGTCCGGTAACATTTATAAGATGCTTTGTTCGTTGGGCTGCACCATCCAAAGATGTGTCTTACGAAAATAAAAAGAGGTAAACAATAAAAAGAAGCGAGGCAAGACTAAAGTACTGCGCACACACAGTGCAGGATAATGAGACCAAGCGGAGGACGTCATTCACAGTCGGACTCGAGATTAAGATTGAAAATCGCGCTAAGTTATGCTGCTAACGAGATACCCACCAACTCTCTGTCCTTCAAGGAACATCTTCGTCCTTTTATTACGCTCTGAATGCAGATTGTCTGTGGTAACTGGCAATATTTATTCAGTTTCTTTTCTTTCGAAATCCATTTTTTTAAAAGAATCAAACGTACAACAAAATTCTTGCTTGAATTATTCAGATTAACTTTGGAAAATGTAGAATTTTAAGACCTGCAAAAGTTATTCGTTCTCATCAGTATTATATTTGTTCGTATTTTTAGTAAATAAAAAATCTTTTGGGACACGAGAACTTTTGAGTTTAAATAATTTTTTCGTATTGGGAGATACGCCTGTGTAAATGAGTACAGTAGCTGAATTTTTTTCTCGTTAATTTTATGTTAAAAAAAATTGGTATAATTTTGTTTTACAGAAAATTCATTTGAAGATACATGTTCACTGCGCTTGCCACTATTTGACATTCAACAAGAAAAAAACCTGTATTAAAAAAGTGCAAATTGGACAGAAGCTTTGATATATATCTAATAAAGATGAGGTAAAAGCTGGTGTATCTGCGAGAAGTCAAAAGAAGGAGAATGAGAAAGCAAACGAAGGAAAGACAGAAAAATAAATAAAGAAAAGCGATGGAAAACCGAAGAGGCGCAAACGCGCTGTACTGATAGAAGGCGAAAAAAAAGTCGGAAGTACCATGGTAATACCATGTTTTTCTAACACTAGAGGCTCCTCTCGTTTGCAATCAACTGAATCGTCGCTCGTAATTAGAAGAAATTGGATCGGTAGCTGCTGCTTCGTACAGCTGCTATACACGGCGCTAAAGGAAAATATAATTAATTGCCATTTCCACGAGTGAGAAAGAGGCTACAGCACGGTCGTTGCATTATACATAAATATAAACGCGAGCGAGCTTTGCGCGTATAAACGCTTTAGCACTTCCCTTTGAGAATGCGTAATTTTTTGTTTGTCTCTTTTTCGTGGACCAAAGCGTATTAAAGCGAATAAAGAATATGATTTCTGCATTTCACCCTTTGATAATTAAGTCAAGCATTATAGAAAAAGCATTTGAATTTTTTCTTTGCTATACAAAATTCAAGAAGTCTTTAAGGTAATGTTATTTCTTGGTATAATAAAAGTTTTCGGTTTTACTTTCTGTTTAATTTAATGCAAGCCCTTTTGAGGAACTCCACAACGAGCAATGCTGAACTGTATTTATAACAAAGAGAGAGAAAGAAAGAGAGGAAAAAAAGAAACACGCGTACTTGTAAACCTATTTAAAGCCATCCACGTTGCAACTTTGATAATCGTTATTAACGATGATCAGCTCAGTGGAGAGAGAGTTTGACGAGGGGCGCACAGCGGCAGCACTCATTGAATTTCTGCGCAGCCATGATTTGATTGGCAATGTACAACCTCATATAACGACGCGCTTACGCCGATTATTACCAGCTCGTTATCTGTAACGCATTCACGTTCAATTCGCTTTGGCATATCTCAAATTATGTGCACATGTTCAATCGTACTAGAGGAGAAGCGCCTAATTGCACCGAACGCGCGTGCGCCTTGACCAAGTGGCACTGCACGTTGTGTAATGGATATTCGATCAGCCTTGCGCCGACGTGTCTGCGTCGAGTATATTACTTCATTTTTTTTTGCTTCAAATTTTATTCATTATTATTTAACATAATGGTTAATTAGCCAAGTCATGCAAGTGCATTTATAAGTATGACTGTCCATATTTGTACTAATCTTGCATTTCACTTCTCCCCGTACTTTAAATAATTAATTTCCACGTTTTTCACTTTCTTTTGTCGCAAGAGTATCATAATCACTGCATGAAATTGGTCCTTAATAATCATTGTATCACATTGATCTTTTCAAGACGTGGCATGCAGACACAAAAAATATGACGAGTCCGCGGCGACGAGACTCGATACGCCGTCAACGTGTTCACGTGCACGCGAATGCACACGCAACGTAATCGTCTCGTCCTTTGTATTTTCTATTTTTCGATGTAATGCACCTTGATGATACATTCGAGTTGACACGCACGCGCACAGCGTGGGGCCATGTTTTTCAGCATTGGCACGTCCGCCTTTTGATATAGAAAGCGAAACATCACCGGATCCGTACAAGCCTATAGGAGGATATGGTTTTCAAATGTTCAAGCTCCAACTTCATTTACATCCGAGAACGAGTTAGGAGCGCGTTCGCATGCCTTTGTGGGTGATATTTGTTCTTGATTAAAATGAAGATGTAATATAATCTAGTCTTTTGTTGACTTGGGAAATTTGCTAAAATTAATATTTGCCAACACCGAGCACGTGTCGCTTTTGCTTACTTTTAATTTTCGTACATAGAAGCTACACGTACATGTCTTTCGCAAGCTCGCGCGCCGCATACGAGTGCGACGACAGCACTTTCATATCTACGATGTAGTGAGCTCGCTCGATTTTATCGGGCCAGTCTTTTTAGGCTTGGGGGATAAAATGATTTAATCGATCTGTGCGCCGAGCAGTAACGTGAGTCGAATACGCTGCAACAGAGCCGTAAGAAGCGCGCGAAGCTTCCGTGCAATAAATTGTATTGTAGATCGTCATCCAAGGCAGTAGTTAATGGACTTTAACGAATGTACTTCTGCAGCGTTTAATTAAGATAAGAATCCTCCACGATTGAAACGATAATGAAGAAAAAAACAACCGAACATTATGACATTGGAAATCCGGAAAGTATAAAGTAATATCGCGGGTGGAAATCTTCTCGCGTACGAAGAAGGCAATTAGCTCACTTTCACATGGGGGACGCAGTATATGTATACACACACACACACACACACGAGATGAAGTAAAAAGTTCCGGGCCGGCCGAAAATTCAATTATCGCGGCGCACGCGCGTAATGTACCCTAAAGTATATCCGCAAACACGGAAGAATCTTTCAAATTATATATATGTATAGACCCATGGGTTATCCTATGGCGTGGTAATTGCAGACCTCAGGACTTTCAGCGCATGCGATGATTTATTACATCACTCCAGAGGAAAATGGCTGCGAGGCGAGATCGGTTATAAATACTTTTTGCTCAAAACTATTTAAAAGATTTAACTTTTTTCTTTTCATCGCGTTATTACCGTTGAAGATAAGGATTAAAGTGGAAAAAATTTTTATTCGATGGTGTGATAGGAAATAAATACACCATAGTTTATGCCTAGTTTTGAAGATAGAATTAGCGTATATTTCAGATAGCTGCGGTAAACTTTTGGCCAAACAAAATGTTTAGCGATTAGTTTTTGGCCGTGTACAAAATTTTTAAATGGGGTAAAAAAAGGAGTAAAAAAAGAAGTAAAAAAATGTTTAAGTTACGCAACCTACACGTAAGCACACATTCACTCTTTTTCCCATGCATAAGTATTGCACACGCGCATAAGTATGTATATCCGAGTTGTCACATTTTTTTGTGTGTGAGTGAATGAGTGAGTGTGTGAGTCAGTGTGTGTAATGCGTGAGGTCGCAGCAGCATTCCGCGGGATTCGGTTACCGTAAACGTCTGGTGTTGCTGTTGCAGTTACGGCAAAATGCCCGCCAAGTTCGTCTGCGATTTACGCGAGTTGAGCACTTGCGTACGATGGCCAGTGCGAGGATTGATGAATGGCGAGGAAGTGCGAGAGTCGCCCACCTACGCATTCGACAGAGTTAACGTGCGCGTGTGGTGCGAAATCGAGCCTGCATAATTAATGAAGTCTTTGTACTATAAAGCCGCTGAATCATTTTTCAGTAAACGGATGAAAAGTACAAACGGTGATTTTTTTCATAAATTTATAAAATGCATTGTTACTCTGGAAATACATGTTTCAGTAGAGACTCTTGAAGCTCAATCGCGAAGATCAATAGATCTTTGTTCGCGTGTCAGCAAACGTGCTACATTGTGCGGGTGAACCCCGTCATCGGTATAAGGATTGTTTTAAGGGATACGAGACAATCCTTTTCGATGCTCTTTTAAAAAAAAACAGAAAGGGTACAAAGAAAAAGAAAAACTGATGCTGCTACAATGGCAGTTTCTCACGAAAAACAGAGTCGCGCAGATGCTGTATTTTATGCAGACATCTCACGCGACGCAACGAAGGAAAAACAAGCTCGAATCCTTTTTACACCCATATATTATAATATAAATCTCCTCTCCTGGTCATATCTGCTAGCACTATGGACTGCATACGCACAGGCCCAAGAAAAGCGGCCTTTGTATTTATTGACGAGCAAATGTCCTCAATGTGAAAATTTAGTCATTAACTTGAGCTTTTGGAACGTACAAATACAGTTTTGTTTCATGTCAAAGCCATGCGTTTGCTCGCCATTTTACCGTTGGACGGTGGCTGGCGTATTTCTGTCATTACGATGGTAAAATAGCGATTTTATCTGCTCATTGTCACGACTTTGGCTACTTTTTATATCCAGTTAAAGTGGCATTGGCACTGCTGTCGCACACCGATATATGTATACGCGCGTAAGCGATACTTGAAATAATTGCAATTTTCCGGGAGCGTCGGCAGACGATGCGACAATTATGTGATGTAATAAATACCTTTCAAAATATTTATAGACTGTAAATGATTCTGAACCGTAATGAATTTGAGGATGCAAGAGTATGTGTTTATAACGTAATTTTAAGCATCGAATGCTGCGGTGAAAAGTAAATTCGAGTGATTTGTCTTGTCAACAAAAACACAACACAAACCCCATGCAGTGTATTATTTACAATGGTAAAATATACAACGTTGAATAAATAGATTATAGATCCAAGCAAGAGCTTAGCGCATCGAGCAAGCAAAGTTAAAGAGCATCACGATTCACTTGCTAATCGAATTTCCTGGCACAAGCTAGAGAGCGAGAGAGATCTTTCAACGTCACGTATCGTACTGCGGAAATTAGCCGACAACTGCGCGACGCAACTCGATCAAGCTCGGCAGCCAAGTCAAGTTCAAGGGCGCACCGGTATTACGGAATCTCCGTAAGCTGAGTGAAAGTAAACGAAAAGAATCGCGTCAGAATTTTTAATCCGCTGCAACGAGGCGAATATTAATTTGGAAGAGCAGGACTAACTCTTTTCACGATTTCAGTTGTAGAAAGAAGTATAAGTCATGCGAAGCTTTCAATGTCGTACAGCGTTGACGCAACGAAAACAAAGATGGCAGCTAAAATAAACATCGCAAGTGAAGAGCGAGTGAAAATAATCAAGACGTCATTCGGTGCCGAATTAAAGCGCATTTATACATTGGGACGTAATTGTGAATTACGTTGTTGTAACGATAAGTCAAGAAGGAAGACGAACAAGTTTTCGATTTCAATAAGAATCGCATTACGCAGATGCCGCGCGCGATTCCTTTGCGGGGAATTATCGGATTGCATAATAAAACTTAATTTCCTCTCGAGGATTGGCGTGCGTACGTCGTATCGCGCGAGAGAAAGCTGCGGAATCATCGAAGGAGCAGGAAGAAAAAAAGGGGAAAGGCAGTTACACGCGAGACGCAACACGAGATGGTTTTACGCGGGCGAAGCTGTATTAAACGCGCAGCTTGCGAGAGAGGTTGAGACGCGGATGAGGATGAATCTCACACTGACAAATACATGGCGCGCAAGTTGCGGCGGTGCGGGCGGCGGCACACCTTAATCCATTATCGGATGTATCCCTGTGCGCGTAGCTCACGCACGAGCTCTAAGAATAACCGGGGATCGTATTTCCTTGGCTTAAATTTACTTTGCAAGTGGCTTTAATCGTAGTTAGTATTTGCATGTGGCGGTGCGCACTATATGCCTCTATAGCTTGGTGGATCCCAGCATCTCTCGAGCAAAGCTCGTGCGTATAGCTATGGTGGCAGCTGCTGCTGCGCTCCGAAATATACATAATGCATTCGTTGCGTGCGTAGCTCGCCTATATGAGCAAATCCACAGGTCCCAGGAATATGGAAAAATGCTTTCACCGATATTTTGAGTATATTTTTTGTAGGCACTTTTATGTACAGAATATGAGCAATCAAGTCTTCAGAGAGAGGCGTTCAATCGTACGATATCATTGATGTGACGACTAATAACTGTAACTCAGAACTTATAAACAAAAACTTGAAAGCGTGATTTGTCATATTCCATGCATAGAATGCATATGAAGAAAATCATTACGAAAATAACGCTTGTTTACTATTTTTGCTATGTTCCTGGAATCTATAAATACAATCTTCCATAGTCGTTACACGCAAACTAAGGGAAAATTGTAAGACCCGATTTCATGCGTTGGTTTTCAAGATAAAATGTGGATTCGCTCGTATACTCTCAGTGCGCATATTGAAAACCTCCTCCACGTGGAGCGTTGCTGTTGCCTCGCTCGTCGAGGATCCTCTCCCGCGTGCGTGGATAGTTTGAGAATTCTATTTGCAATCTTCACGCTGGTACATGTAACGCCGAACCGCAGCTCGCAAATTAACCAAATGCGCGCTCAACTGTTTCCAGGCGCGCGCCAAGAAACGATCGAAGCGTAATATGCGACTTTTTACTATTTTTCTTTCGCTCCGAGGCATAGATCATTCTTTTACGATTCCACCTTTATGTATCGCTGAAAAACAAAGAGCTCGTATATATTTCGCTCGAGCTCGGAAAATAATTCTTCCTCGTGGCTTTTGATTAAATAGTCCGTTCGCGCAGAGAGGCAATGAAATTGCTCGAGACAAAAGTGGCGCCGAACTTCCTCTTTCTCTCCCTCTATACAGGGAGCTCTTTCCCTCCTTGCTAGCCGATCTCTCTCTCTCTCTCTCTCTCTCTCTCTCTCTGCTCGGCAAGTCACGTTATTGCAGGCACGCCAAAAGCTGTTCCTACTTGCATGAAATTTCCATGCCAACCGAATAAGTCATATATCTATACACGAAGCTGTAAGGTACGACTGGCGTCGAGATTTCGACTGCGAGCGCCGTGTGTATAGCCGTAGCCTGAATGAATATTCGGCCGCGGTGTACATACATATTGCGCGCAGAGCTGCGACTCGAATGAACAGATCTCAGCGGCAAGGCCAGAAGTCGGCGAAATTCCCATTAGCTCGCCGGCGGCTATGTGCAAACGGGCGATAGCTCAGAGGCGGCCGCGTTGCAAACCTTTAGGGCGAGAGATCGATCGAATGTTTATGAGCGACAATGTCTGCTTTAACGATCCCGACGTCGGGGCTCTCGAGCCTCGTATGTATAATATGTTGGCGGAGCTACATATCGAATCGACCTTTATGCAAGCGTAGTAATTGCTTAATGGTAAAATTCACGTAATTCATATTTTAATACCAATAATTTTTTTATACATTATAGAATCATTTTACACTTGCGGCACGCTTTGAGCATTAAAGTACTTTGGGTTTATTAATATTTACTTCAAAGCTGCATAATGATATATTGCAAAATAAATTTGAATTTCTCGCCTGGAAACGAACATATTTTACAAACAAGTTAGCTTTCTCAAAATCTCTGATAGCAAATCCTCTGTACTATTATTTGAAAGCTTTGAAGTTCTATGTTTAACATATATGATCTATCTTGCTTTTTGGAAGTCATTGAATTTGTTATATGATGAATTCTCGAAAATTTTTTAATTTTAAGCAACTCACATGTATAGCCAAATTGAGTTATCGGAGAGTTTGCAGTGAATATACGATTTGTAAAACAAGAGTGACAATTGCACTTGATGCATTACTAAAATTCATCATTCATCCACGTAAAAACCATTTCATTACGAATAAGGTTTTGAAAATGCTATATAAACATTTCCGAAGAATTTTTTTATTGAGAGTAAAAATATTTCATAAAAATATCAGCACAATAAAGTTTTAGAACAAAATATTTTTTTGCAAATCAAAAAGAAAACAATTGGAATGCAGTGTCTGTTCTGTATACCAGATGCTCGTCACATTTTTTTATTTTCGTAGCAAAAATGCATTGAATGTACCGCAAAATTTCGCTCCTAGCCATTACCTGTAGTGGAGTAAAAACCGTTTATGCCGGTATACCTCTGGCAGGTGCGCTCACTAACGCCGCAGTTTTTTTCCGAGTTTCACTTGTTATTCATTTTAATGTTACGGTGAACAATGAACAATTTCGAACGAATGCCAGATGAAATCATTCAATGTTTTATTTTTTAGTTATTGTTGGTTATTTTTATTGCACGCCCATGAAAAATCTTTAAAAAAAATCATTATTACTAATTTATGATGAAAAAAATGCACTATTTTACTAGATTATTTAATATTTTATTCATTTTCAGTACCGTACTTGTGTGTGTCTCACATTTACCAGAATATTTTCCCTGATGTCGCAAGTCAAGTTAATTTGAACATCAGAACACAGTTACAGGTGATCTAAATCAAGCTAGAAAAATGTCAAGCAAACTGACGCACGAAGGATAATCAGAAACGAGCCATTCCGTATGTTATAAAGCTCATTTCCGACGTTCTAGGGCGCGGTTATGCCTCCCGAGAGCTATATCATGCGCCGCTTGAGAGCTAGTTTACTGGCTGAACGCATGATACAACGTGCAGGAATGCTATGACATTGACCAAGTCTAAGCTTTTTCTCTGTTTCTTATACCATCTTTCTCGGCTTCGTGTACGTGTCGACTTGCTCGGGATCAAAGATGGAAAACAACCGCTAGAAGTACGTTGATCTCTGCGCTTGTGTAGCTCTGCTCGATCTTAAAAAAATACCCTAGAATGTTATTTCCCTTTTCTGCTAATGCGTGATTACGAACGACTTAGTGGACCTACCGCATTCAATTATCGCCCAATATATTTTATTCGTTCAAAAAAAAAACATCTATACTACCTCTTCGTATAAAAGTTACAAGATGACGACAATGCATTTCTCAAGTTTTTCATCAATGCTTTTATGATTTTTTCAGATTCCCGACATTTATTCAACAGTTATATGCATCTTTACGAGATCAGGTCTATCACACTATTTACCAAAATAGATCAAAATATTTTCAACTTCGTTCGTGACACTTTTAATTAACAACTGTCTCCGCTAGCTTTATTCATAGTGAAATTAAAAGATGCATGATTTCTGTAGGAGCTGATGTAATAAAATCAAAAATACTTGAGGAGTAACTATGCCAAAAAACCTGATAATCCTATGCGATTAAGAGATATATACGTCATTATAAATAGTATAATTATTAAATTTGTCGCTTTAACTATGTTGGACAGTTGATGGTATGAATTAGCGCCTTACTTTTTACTATTATCAATAAAGCTTTATAAAACTAGAGAAGTACCAATTCAGTGAGTCTTTTTATATTTTTTTATTTTAATTCTGTGGAATGAAGATGACAAAGGAAAACATTCGTAAAGCTATCACATTAATGAATTATATATAAATAGTTAAAAATGTCGACCGTCTAAACAGTGCACATAAAAGCTCGTTGATTATCGATTGGCGATGGATTTTACCAGAGATAGCTAGCGCAAGTTTGTAAACAGCTCATGTATATAGCGCAGCAGTGAGATATGTTCGAAATCCGCAAAGCCTATTAAGTCTACAAGCTGCCGTCCTCAAAGGAGAATTCCATGATTGGAACAGCATCGAGGCACCGGTTCACTGGGGCAGCGGTACGACCAAAGCTACTCTACGTCTTCTATATAAGTTGCCGCTTGCTATATATACAACCGAAAAATACTGCTGCTGCACTCTGTGTGTATTTTCTTCCAATTCCGTTGGCAAGCGCACTTTGACGCAAAAACTATCCGCTCGTTTCGTCACCGGGGAACGCTCTGTTGTTTCGAATGCATTTTACTGTGACGAAGATTGAGCGCAAAGTTTTCGCCGGATTCGGTCGCAAAATGTTATTTTACTTTCTGAATAAAATGGGTATCGATTAAAATTGGATACAATTTTTTTTTAATTCTACTATTAATTCAAAGGTTGAAAAATCATATTTATAAAGAATTTTTTTGTTACGAACACTTCAAAAAATACATATGAATGCTAATTTCACACTTGGAGTTGTAAATTCATATTGATTTCAATATATAAGTGCACGCGCACGTATACTCATGACTTCGAATGCAAGCTACGAGAATAAGATTCAAGCTCACCTTTATCGATTTATCTAAATGATAATACATAAATTGTCCAACATCATAATCTTTATTTTTTACTAAGGTTAGAGAACATTTTATATATAAAGATAAGATAGTGAACATTTTCAATGCATCCGAAACTTTCGAACACCGACATCGTAAATATGCGTTCAAGTAATTGCTGACCTATCGTAGGCAATGAAATGAATTTAATAATAACGACTGACATCGTCACTTCTTCGTAGATTCAAGTAAATTATAAGAAACTGTGAAATTATGAAGTTATATTCGTGAACTGCTTCACAACGTGGCAGTGCGGCAACGAACATAATAAAGTTTTCAACGCTTGGTGCGCGCGCGGCGATGTTTAATTAGCATCAGCTTTCAATTCGCTGGATGCACTCGTGAGGCGCTCGTTGTCAATTAGGGATTCAGGCAGAGGAAGAATGCAGTGGTGCAGAAGTTGCAACAAGCCGCGCGCGCTCGTATATATATAACGTATGCTGCGGCTGCATCGCTCGGCTCGTGCGCGCGATCATTTCTAAAACTGGGGCGCGAAACTTCCCATGGCATTCTGACACATTATATAGGATACAACAATGGCTAGACGCTGATTGTCGGCTGCTTGTCGCTGCGTCATATGTACGCGGCGTTCGACCCTCTGGAGATTTTGAGGACGAGCGTTTCATGCGAGTTGTAGCGGCGCATACATACACAGACGGATAGACGTGCAAGAAGAATGAAGCTACAAAATTGTTCCTAGAGGCTTCAATTCCTAGGAGACTAATACGTATACATTGCGAGCATTACACAGTACTACCAACTACTTTTTTATTTTTTCCCGCGTCGCTTTACGACGCACGACAAAGGATGGAATGCTTTAACGAGAGCAACTTTATCTAATTTTTCAACGTTTTCACTCACAATGAAAAACCAACGTAAAGTTCATTATTACCTATATTATCTGTCATTTTGTTCATAAACGTTTCAGGCTGAATTTTTCAGTTATATAAACAATTTACGAATCATCAAAGTTTAATGCTCCTGAAAATTAACAATGAAAATTGACATTAAAAAAGTGCATGATTAGGCATTTTAACATATTGACTTATTATTGATATATAATTAAATTATTTTGAATATTTTGATTTGCAAATCACCAAATTAATTAAATCCTATTCGAGAATCATACTTTTTTACGTAACGATATTATTAAAAAAAAGCCACCAGACCGAAACGCAAACCTGTCGTTCAAACAAGGTGTTGAACATCAAACGTTTGATACTGCACATCATCAAAAATTCCTTCTACAAGCGATCCGACACGTTTGATGCGTACACTTGCGTGCGAGCTCGTATGCGTTCGTGTAAATGAAATTATGTAAAAAACATCCTCTAGGCGCGTTTGCTCTCTATTTCTCTTTCACCGCGTAACACGCCTTTTTTCTCTCAACTTCAAAACGTGCGCGTAATATCGGAGTAGATTGGAACATGTACTCCGACTCTCGCCTATGTGCCTGTTCGATGATTTCCCGATACGCGTTCAATCCAGTGGAGATTGTTATCTTCGTTCAGGAGCAAAAGTAGCATGTACTCGCAATTTTTTGGTCTTTTTATCATAATAACGCATTAAAATGGTATATTTTATTTATAAGCTTGTCAGTTTTTTAAATGCGAAGCGTAATTGTTATTATGAATTAATGGAATAAATGTGTGACAATGTCTAATAACAATAGAGTAAGAAAAAATAAAACTCACCTAAAGGTCCACCAGATATTGAAGCACATTGTGTTTAGCCAAAAGAATGTAGCCAAGAAAAAAAAGTGTGCTAATATTGCTGCAATGAAAAATAGAAACTCATGAATTATTTATATTTTTGTCATCGTAAAATTTTGATAAGAAATTTATAAACAATTTGTTATAAAATGTACGGCTACTACATGGATCTTGGGGCAATTTTTTTTCTCCGCACCCTTATTTCAAAAAGTTTTACTCGTGGCAGGCACATAGCCAATCTTCTGAGAGCAATGCGGTCTAAAACGGACCATCAGAGATTAAAGTCAAAAAGCAAGTTTACTCTCGATAGCGAAGACGAGTTGAACCGCGCGCTAGAAAGCAAGTTTGTTCTCATCTCAACAAACGCGAGACTTCATCGAGCGGATTTAGTGAAAACTTTGCTTATACACTGCTGCTGCTACTGCGTGTCTCCTCGACGAACGGCAATGTATGAATTTTTAAACTTGGCCTGCCCTCTATATACCACGCACATAAGTAATCTTAGACAAAGTTATTAAATGGAGCTGTAAGGCTATAATATGTGAAATGTAGGTACATGCCATATATATTTTCTAAACAGTCTTCATGAAATTTGTAGTAGTCGAACTCGATAAGACAGCCGTGTATGGTCTTAGTTGTTGCAGCCGTAAGAAGAAGCAACTTTGCATTATGCGTTAACGTAGAGTTAATGATTTGTCAAATGATGAGGAGTTCAGGTGCTAAAGCTGCAAGTATGAATTTTTGAAGGAAGCCATTAAGCGCTGTCGCCGTCTTAGTGGTTCCATAGAATGTTTGAAGCTAGAGAAATAATGAATCTCACCATTGCAGTCAGTGAGAAAGAATTGTAGCAGATTCTGTCAGTTGCTATGTTAATTCATCAATCTCCATCAGGTAAAAGACTATTTTAATAGAAAGGTCAACATCGACTTTAAGATATACCTTCAAATAATGCCATTGAAGAAATACAAAATTGGCAAAATGTACTTCCTTCACCTAATTATTTTATTTTTTTCTCAATATCATTTTCAAACATTTTATACAGCAAAGTTAGTAATAAAGAAGACTATCTGTTATGATATATTTAAATAAGTATATTTGCTCTAGTAATAAACAGTATTTTTTCATGAAATATATTGATACCTATGAGCAATTTAGACACGTGGTATTGAATGAATTTCAAAATTCAAATAAATTCTTCTCACTTTCTTAATCACATATAATTCATCACCTACTGCCATTTTTATACGTAACACTTGCTTTCCCAATTTTTTCAAGTATATAGAAACTAATCAAATCCCCTACAATAATTCCTCCGAGCAATGGTAACTCAGTTACTTATTATTTACGGCTCATGATGAAAGAACGTGTCAGAGATTTTGCTACTAACTGGGACTACACGATCGTTGGCACGTTCACACTTTTTTCCGTTCTTGATATTGACCTTTTCACATTTCAGCTTTTCACGCTTCATGCAGGAGACGATGAAGAATAAAGCAAGGGTCGCGTTGACCTCTTGTCATCTGAAATTGAAAGTCTTGACGTACTTGGCAGCGGCTACTTATAGAGATTGAGACGAAATAGACTAATCTGGCGCTTTTCACGTACGGGTATACAATTTTTTTATTTTATTAATGATTGGTGTTACTTTTATATTTCAAGTTTTATGAAATATTTTAATTAACAAGTAGGGTAGAATGAGATGGCGCTATAAAATTCATTCAAATATTGAAAGTTTAATATACACATACACATAATTCCATTAATACAAATGAGTTTGCCATTCACAAAATTCAAAAAGAAATTCGACAAGTGCAAAATGTTCACAATACGGAAATCAAAAGCTGACGATTCACCTAGAACTAAGCTCATTTCTATTTTCATCAACAGCACACTCACTCACACACACACGCATAATGAACATTAAGACTTAAAATAACATCTAAGTTAGAAGTCAAAATGCATAGTGACGTTTAAAGCTCTTGTGGTCATAAACATCTGTGTCGCATATTCTGTACCGATTGAAATTTGTATAATTAGTAGAATATTAGGTGTCATCGATTTACTTTCTTGGACATGGTGTTATTATTTATAAAGTATTTTCTTTAAATTCTAAGCCTTACACACATGTATATGGACTATTCTGCATAAAGAGTGACATACTAAAAAAAAACATTGGTTCAAAGTTGGATTTTCATTTTTAAATGGCATTCTGTTTTACGAAATGACTACGGAAAAATATTTGAAATGTTTGATTTCTTCGAATTCATTAATCAGTATTTTTATGGTAAAAACTACTGACTGTTAATTGATTGGTGTTTAAAAAAAGATTTGCCTTGTGCGAACCATAGCGTAGAGAACAAACACGATAGAAGCAGCAGTGGCATCAGGCAGGCCTGATGATCAATCAAAATCACTTGTCAGTAGACGGGCCGAAAGTTGGACGAGCTTCTGTCGCAGCCGAGACACACGTGCTACAACACATCGTCCTGCGCGCGCAGATACGAGCTTGCAGCGAGCCAAACCTAAGCCTAATACACTAATCGAAATCGGTGCACAATCACGCAATTTCGGACACACAAATATGAAATTCGATCGATGTACCGATGTATCGTTCGTTGCCCAGAGAGCCTCAGCCGACGAGCCGACGAGCAAAGATGAGCGATGAGTCTCGCTCGTGTTTCGAGCTTGCAAGCTCAATTCGAGATTTTTAAAAGCTCATCGCGATAAATCAGCATCGCTCGCGACCGATTGCGCGCCCATGAATGGGAGCTTTTAAGCGATCACAACCACATGATTAATAGCCAGCCTTTGTTTGTACGCGGTAAAAGTGCCACGCATCGAGTCAGATATATTTATGCAAAATCGAATCACTCTATCTGCTCTATCAGTTTTTGTCTAGTTAAAAATCACGATGTCGATTACAGTTCATGCAATCAATCACTTGTATGACTACAAATCTATTTAAATGACTGAACATGCACGAAAGATAACTTCATGCTTGAACATTTAGAATAATTTTATCAATTCCTTTTTTGAACTATAGCTTTCTATTTCGTAGTGCACCATAATTCAAGTTAATAATTCGTGTAATCTCATCAAAATTACAAAAATAAAGCCACATATTTTGCAAGTATAAATAAATGAGCAAAAGCGTTACAACTCCATTATTTTTAAAGTATTATGGATAATTTAGTAGCGTACCCATTATCAATAAGTAAAAGCTTTCAACTGAATGAAATACCAGTTATCACTACTATACACCAACACAAAAATTGCAGAAACATCAGCAGCTTTCTTTTGGAAACATTATAATATACAAAATTCAATAGGAGCACTTTAAAATATCACTAGTGACTATACTTGCAAGCATTAAAATAATATACACTTTTTGGACGATCTAAAAGTTTTTATGATTGAATTTTTTTTATATTATTAAATGAATGATTATTGGTAAAATACCAATACTCTCTTTCAGTTATAGGGATTCGAGTCCATATTAATATCTTATGTACAACACCCACCAGTCGCAAGGCGTACAAAAATTACAAGGATTTCAAGCATAAACTTTTATTGGTTGCACAGGCATCAGTGCGTATCGCATAAATCGTTGCATAAATAATCATGTTGTAGGTAGTAAACGTTATTTTTCTAAAGCAAGTCTAATTTCGTATACTTCAATTAATGCTATTGACTTAATTTCACGTTGTCGGGCAAAAAATTCATCCCTTCATGAGCGACAATACTGAGTAGTAGTATTTTTAGATCCATTTATTTTTATGAGTACTATTTTCCAAGGTTACTAGCTATACTAATGTCTCTCTAAGATTTACCGATTCGGTACGGTCGCAGCCAATAATAATACTCAGTATAAAACGTTTACAATATGCAGGATAAATCAGAAATGTAAAATAATTATCAACATGTACAGAGATAGGTATTTTGATTATTTTATATAGCTGACGCAAAAAGTAATAAGAAAAATGGAGGATATATATAGAGATAGAAAAAAAATGATAAGCATATTTAAAATATTAAGTAATAATTAAATTCGTAAAGTATTAAAAAAAGATCATTGCTCAATATGCCCACAAATTCCGATAAAAACAAATGAAAATTGAGAAAGTCGTTGCAAGCGTAGCTTATTGTGTGAACTAATTTTTTTTTATCTTCTTTGTAGCGTTTCCGATGAGAAATGTAATTGCAAAAATCCTAAACAGAACATAAAATAGGGGAACACAGGATAGATTGCGATGGGCGTCGAGGACATTGAGTAAATAAATTAGTCAAGATCGGGCCTTGAACGATTCTGTCAAGCGAGGCTCTTTTGTAGTGCAGGAAATAATTATCTCCTTACTACTGCTAAAAAACCTCCCTCAAGGCGGTTTGCAATGAAAACCAATATCTACGCCTACGGTACTCTTTGGAAAGGGCAAAGACAATAAAGCGAATAAAGCAAGCACAAAAAACTTGTGGATCAATAATTAAAAAAATCATCAATTAAGGAGGTTCTTTAAGTTCAATTTTTTTTTATATACTCTGATGCCCGAACGAATTACTTTTTGTTTATAGATACCTTATGAATGCTTCATTCCGGAGGTCGCCCCATAAGGCTAATATGTAAAAAATTTCATACTTTGAGATAAAATAAGTCGAGATTTTGAAGCGTAAGCCCAATAAAAAAATATACCATTAGATTCAGCGTGATTTAATCTATCAAATAGGGTGGGTCTCATTTCTCAACAAATGTTGAAAAAAATTTCTTGAGTTAGTCTTTCTATCTCGCAATTTATTTTAACAATAAATTTATATATCATAAAACATCAACTACAATCTCCTTAAGGACAATATGCTGTCCTGCATATATAAAAAACTGTAGTAGTCAATACAAGCTGTCAGGTACAATTTCATATTCCCGAACAATGTGGAAGTTTCATCGAATTAAAGAATAGTTAAAACATAGATAACGTCGTTTGTTCGATTGATCTTAAAATCTTATTTTTCAATTATGCTATCAAAGTAACAATAAATACATATACGTTTACTTAAGCATAAGAACAACGATGTAAGAATAGCGAATTATGAGATATGTTCATTAGGCCACTCGGCGTCGTCGTCGTCGTTGGATTTCCCCTCGTACATATCGAGCAGCAGCAACGAGTGGGTGCGTAAACACGCAAGGATTGACAAATTTACATGGATGCAGTGCTCGATGTACAGTCCCAAGCTCCACGGCATAATCCGAAATAAATTGCCAGAGTCGGCGGCAACGTGTCTCTCTATTTTTTTGCAGCATCCACGACTGATTCGGAGTCGGGCGCCAGGTCGATTTTCCGCCAAACAATCATCCCCTCGAGATGCCAAGCAGCGGCAGTAGCGATGCACTCGAGTGTTCGACCAGGTGAATCTAAATCCACGAGCGATTCCATGTGGATCGGGGCAGAGCAAAGAGGGGCTGGCATGGAAACGCTTATCGGACTCGCCGTCGGATCAAGCTCCTGCGACTGCACCAGACGAATATATATCTCTTGCCATTTCGCTGTTTGCATGTTGATTCATATTTGTACTTTTGAGTGGAGTGGGTAAATTAAAAAATTTTGGCGGGGAAAAAATCAAAAAATTTTGAAGTTTTTTTTATTGCAACGAATATATTTTTGAAAGACAAAACATTTTGGAGACGTTGAAAATAGCTAGTGTCAAGTCTCTGGCCTGAAGATACGTCGACTTTTTTTAAAAGTTGGGCGTGTACATCCGCAAACGCCTAGATGTTCGCTATTTTATCTTCTCTTTTATTTTAAAAAAATATATAACTTTTTTTCTTCGTTCAGTTAAGTCAAGCAGCTATCTTGAGACTTGCTTCTGCACCTTCTTTGCATTGTTTAGAAGGATATTTACGTATTTCATTCTTGAGGAGCTTTCATATTCAATATTTTTCGGGCTTCTTATCCATATCCAAGACGTGATAATGCTCGTGTAGGCATGTACATTAGGGTGTCCGTTATTGCCCGACTTTTTTGTATGCTTCTCCCCCCACCTAGATGTCTTCTATTTGATTAGAAAATGAGGAAGCCGATATATAGAGTTCGTAAATAAGATTTTAAGGTGCCCCCCACGCGGCTTGAAGCTTACATGTATTTTAAATGGGAAAAGCTTAAACATTTGATTCTTAGCAATAAAAGTGATGAAAAAATTCACAAGCCCATGTATTTTATGAATTTTTTGATGAGCAATCGATTGATGACCTTGAATTTGACCTTGAATATAAAAAAGTCGGGAAATAACGGACACCCTAATGTACACGATTATACTTCGAACTTCTCCAACCTACACTTGCAGCTTTTTCTCTCGTATTTCCTTTCGTTTTTATCTTTCCATCTACACGGAATTAAAATAAAAAGCCGATTTTGTTTTGTAAGGTTCACATTGCTGATTTTCAGGTGCGCTTCCTTTCTATTTGACTTTTCTTCTTCATTCACAACGAGTGCGTAACATCGTTTATGTATACGCGCATGATACAATATCGTAGTTTACTTTTTGTATCATGAGACATTTTTTTTACAATTTCATTGATTACGTAAAATGAGGTTTTTTCAAAATTCTAAAAAATGTATGTGGTTATACTATTTTAATTTGCAGTGAAATAGTAATAAATAATAAATAATCTAAATATAGTACATGTTGACTTTAATCGCTCGAATTTTACGGACTTGAAAAATCATTCAGACATCGCGAATCATCCGAGCAGTTATTGAATAAAAACAATAGTGCTCACCCGCTTGTATAATATGACGAACACAAAAGTCCGAGTTCACCTCGTTACGACCGGATATACGTATAAGTTTGCGTGCACTTGGCTGGCACGAGCGATTTCTATTTCATGCTTTGTGCTCTACTTATCGAAACGTGATCGGGTCGTACACCTTTGCTCGAGAGCTCAATGCGCAGAATTGTAGTAGCCACAACAGTCTTGGGCAGTTCCCCGACTGTGTATACCTTTTGTTACGATCGTTCGTGTACCACTGTTAATGTATGGTACATAACTTCAGTAGCTCTATTAAAGAGTAATATATAATTTATGCACACGAAGATGCAATCCTTTTACCCTTGCAGAAAGAGAGAGAGAGAGAGAGAGAGAGAGTGAGGGCTAGAGAACTGAGGAATGTGTTGTGCATTATCCCCGGCAGTACCTATAATATACTTTTGGTATTTTATTTTGCCACTTTGGGTTCTATCATTCCCGACGTGCATTGGTATATAGTCAATACTGGGATCCCTTTCGTGCGCACACTGCATCATATTCGCAAAACTCTAGCATCGGAAAAGCCGAGCTAAACTATTCATATAGTGAGTCTGTATTTATGTACAAAGCAAGGGTATTACAAATAATTTATGGTTTTTAAGAAAAAATTATTTATCGAAAACTGCTCGAATATATATTATACGTTAAAATCTTAATGTATACATTTGCGATGCTTCTAATGTACCTATAACTTCACAAATCAAACAAAATTTTATCGTAATGCGTATGTTTTGCATTTACAGATATAGCGTACGTGTATGTGTATATATAGTTATTATCGTTGCTACAAAATTATCACGTACTTTTTTTTATATATCTTAGGGTATAAAAGCGCACTTATTATAGTAAGAAACTGATTGATGAAATCAATACTTTAATGATATCTTAGGGAAGAGTGAGAGAGAAAACTCAAATTGTGTTCTTCCCTTTTTGGCACTGAGCTTGGTGTTCTCATATGCTTTTAGATGTTTGATCTTTATAAGTGGTTGGTATTCTACAATCGAACTATGTCAGTCATTGACAGACACCAATAATGAAGCAAAGGAGACCAGACAAAGGCCTGATTTGAATCCTTTGGCACAAAATTGAACCAAGTTAAATAATAATGAGAAATCTGAATTTTCAGAGATAATAATAATAATTCCTGTGATTATACTTTTTTCCATAAAAAAAGTAGATTAATGTGAAAAAGGTGCGTAGATTCAATAGATAAATGAATAAATATATAAAAATAATTTAAAAAGTATCTATTTATCATCTGCAATAGATTTTCAATGTCAAGTTCAATGATGAACGGAGCGCACAATGTTGCTAAGTTTAAACGGCAAATAACTACATGAATCGTGACTAACTGAGATTATGCTATGCTTCAAATTAATTCTCGCGCCTTACTGTCTGTATATACACCGGCACACAATAATTCACAATTTATCGGCTAATCTTTCAACTCGAACAA
Source organism: Trichogramma pretiosum (assembly GCF_000599845.2). Taxonomy (NCBI): domain Eukaryota; kingdom Metazoa; phylum Arthropoda; class Insecta; order Hymenoptera; family Trichogrammatidae; genus Trichogramma; species Trichogramma pretiosum. Next base: position 56,872 of record NW_019640794.1, read on the forward strand.
GCTATAAATCCATAGTTTCGTTTCTACGGACTAACCGCGGCACGTCTCTCGCGTAAAATCTATTTCTCTCGTAGCAGAATAAAAATTTCTTTTCAATATCAACCGTATAATTTCCGCGTGCTTAATTGCATCGAGTGTATATATAAATATCCGTTTATGAAGTCGAAGATTAATGAAGAAAGATTTACACGTCACCACGCGTCGTAAGGGTGCGCAACTAAACAGATTATCAATTTGTGCTCGATCAGATAGAGAAAAGCTTTTCTCCTGCATGAGCTACGGTCGGTGTATATAGGTGCGTGTTTAAGATATTTTTATGGGTCTGCGAACGACTGCGAAAGAGAGGGTACCCATTCAAAGGGAGAGGCGACCATGTGCATTCCTCGTAATCGAAAGAAAACCAGTCTCGAGCCACCTTAGGACAATATAGGCACGCGATTATTTTATCTCTCTGCCTTCGAGCGCACTCGGAGTTTACGGATATGGTTCGGGAGGTAACAAGAAAAAGTGATAATCGTAGAGGATTGTCCGGAAAATATTGGAAAATCGGGTCAAACGCAGCGAATCGCATGCTATATCGCTTGACAAACTTCTATTTGCCAAGTTCGATTTTTAATTTTTTTGCCCATTTTCTTTTTTCCTATTTATCAGTATTTGAGCACATAGCTGATAACACCTGATCTTGGCTATGAAAAACTTTTATGTATAACCAGTTTGCTTGTTGCAAGATGCCACAATAGTATATAAAAACTGGGAAGGTTTTTATTTTCATGTGACGTACTTCTTCAGATTTATTTTCAACTATTTGAAACCAATTGAAAAAATGGTAAAGGGCCATTCTCTTGAAGTAGCGTTGACTTACGTGATTTCTCTTCGAGTGTAAATATTTTACGAGCAATGAACAAGAAAACATTGCGGCACCATCAGTATGTAATATTTACTCAAAATCTTCTCTTACAAGCCAACTTGTGAAAGCTTATTTACACCGACTGCCTCGTTTTCAAGAATTATTTTCCCCCAAAAAATGCACGTGCATAAAACAGTATGCCGTTTACCATAGACACGCTCGCGAACATGTGTATGCACAGTGTCGCGCGCAAGAAGACTTCAAAAGAAAGTGCATAATAGTTTTGCGAAACGAGGCACGCACGAGACCCGAGTCAGCGAGACATAATAGAAAAGCTGCTTCATCCCGACAACGACTGCTCGCGGACGTGAGTATCTCGTGAAAATGTCACTCTTAAACAAAAACAAAACGATGACTAGGGGCTTTCGTGCGCATGAGCTTGTACGTGTATACATAGTGCCAACCATCTATTTAGTCGGTCGGCTACAGTCGACTCATTTGTTAGTAAGCAGACTTGTTAATTAAAGGTAGGCTGGACTAGTAGGATGGTTTGATTGCGTAGGAGTTCATCCTGTGCGGAATGGTTTCTCAGATCATTCATCGATATTCGTTAAAATAAGTTGACTACGTGAAGAAACAAAATTCCATTGGTTTTGTTCTTAGCTCTGCATATTTTTAAATCCCATTTTATTAAAAATATCTTTTATCATTCATTGTTAAAATGTAAAATTTATCGAACTGAAATTAAATACAGACAACAGCAAAATTTATGAAAATTCGAATTAAAATATGAAGCTAAATTTCATTTGTAAGCTATCTCGAAAAAAATTAATAAAAATTCCTTTATTAATATCCCGAATGAACGGAGTAACCAAATTTAATTGCCAAAGTTTTACAATGTATTAAAAAATATATTTTAAACATTCAAATTTATCAAGTGGAAAAAATGGGGTGAACTTCGAAATTATTCGACACGCATAAAATAATAAATATTTGTATCCAACAAAGTACAAGGATGAAAGAGGAAAATTCGACTATGCAACAAAGTAACATCGTTATATTTGAATTTCACTATTCTTTTTTTTATTCAAATATTCGGGACAGCTGCCTTTTTATTTCCCCGAATAAGATTATTTAATATCTCGTTTGAGTACTCGCGCGTGTATGGCAAGTGCATTAGAGCAAAAAAGAGTAAGCCTTCGTAATGCAACACTCTTTTTCTTCCGCATTACTCTGACAGTGTAAAAAGCTTTTGACAGTGACTTACCGCTGCTAGTAGTGCTGTTGCTGATGCTGCATTAGGATTATTCACTCGAAAGTAATATCCTATTAACACAATTATTTCGGTAACAGAATACATAAAGCATAGTAATTAATGCATTCGATATAGAGTGTAAGTATGTACTCTGCGAGGCTCGCCTAAGAGCGTATAAACTAAAAGTCTGCATAGATCTCTTTTATCCCAATGGCGAATAAGCATGCAGTACACATTATGAAAATGTAAATGAGTATACTTTTATCTCGGAACTACAAACTTTTTGCTAAAAATAATGAAATATCCAAAACGGTACCATGTCAGTATCACGCCCTTGTGAAATGATTAATCTAATTTTAGCGTTAAATTATTTAAACTTTAAAGTTTATGAGAAGTTTAAAGATCTCTATTTTGGGAGAAGGGGGGGGGGGGGGNAAGGGGGGGGGGGGTATGTAAATTGGCTGATCTTACCAATGAGTAAATTTCTGACAATATAACAAAGGTTGACTTCAGTTCATTATAATGCGAAAAGCGTAAAAACACAATTATGATATTTCAAGTAAATAGTTAGAAATGTGCAGAGAACGTACTTATAATATATGCTGTTTGTCTAGTTTTAGACTTTTTTGTACTATATTTGAATTTTTATCTTATTTATATGTCTAGTAAATCACTGGATGGATGATCTGCATGGAGAATGAACCACACTTGAAAAATAATTTTCTCTTTTTGATTACTGAATAATCTTGAAAAAATCTTAAATATGATATAGTATCTATTGCCGCGAGTAATTTACGTCGGGTTTTTGACAACTTTCCAACAAAATCAATAACGTCGAATAAGCATTTCAAGACTTGGCCGCCAATAGTCTTAACCGTGAGCACTTTAATGAGCTGTTAATGGCAAAACATCTGTAATTTGCTAAATAAATACCAACAGTAAGACCATGCTCCAAGTAGAGAAGCGCCATAATGAAGTTATCGCTGAACATAATGCCTGAATGAAGCATACAACATCATATGGGCAAGCATAAAGAATGTAAATCATAAAATATCAAGATTTTAGAACATATCCCAAGAACACCTTTGCCATACGATGTCTTGCTGAGAAGCGCGTGCGAAGTATACATTTACACGAAGACGACACCTATACAGACGATGCAGCAAAAGCATAGAGAGAGAAAGAGAGAGATAAGGTATCTAGTGTTACATACACATAATATACACACGTACGCTTTCGTGTCTGTGCATATGCCTTAGTAAAAGAGCGAACAGGACCGTATACTCGTCATATTTTATAGCTTCAGCGATAATTTAGATAATCATCATTAGCCGTGAGGTAGCTTCTCTGCTACGGTATCTCTTCAAAACAATCTATGTGCAACTTTCCGCGCATAAAACGGTCTTGAAGAAAAAGAAAAAAAAAACTACTGCCGGTAACGCAAGATGCAACGTCTTTCTTCCGCAATGGTGGGTCGCTTATGTATAATATACATTTTATATTCTAAAGGCTTGATATTTTTTATATAAAACAGATAAAAGAATTTTCAAGATATCCATTGTTTTATCGCTTTTACTATTCGATGAATTTGAGGAAGGACTCGGTGATTTAAAGGAAGCTTAGTGAATTTCAAGCTACGTGCAGATGTACACTTCTGGGTTCTGTATAACTCTATTGAATGAGTATAATAAAATTAAAGAGTCGTTGTGATATTGATTTTGTTACTGTTTGAGGTTTGAAAAAATTTTGCAGCTACAAAATCGATGATTATTTTGGCGCGAGAATACAGCATTGATGAACAGATGAGTGCGTATCATAATATTTAATTTAGTTCGATATTAAAATCAGTTGTTTCGTTAGCTATTTAATAAATTTAAAAAATAAAAACCATTTTAAAATTATTCTCACTGATATTAATCATCTTGAATATAGAAAATTGCCTCTAAAATTCAAGTCTGCAATCTGAAAGATCGTACATGACTCTTTGGCGATAACCACTTTGAAATTTATTGTTAAAGTTTATAATGCTTGTTTACACAAAACTGCGAGATCGTTTAGAAAAAACTGACAAAATCTCCAAGAGCATGTATACAATTAAAAGCAATGTGAAACCCCAAAAACGCTCTCATTTTTATTCGTGCGATAAATATTAAGAAAAACTCACTCGTATTTTTCGTCGACATACATATTGCAATGCGAGCTGCTCCATGAATCCACCAAGAGTGTCCTCGTACCTCCCGTGGCGAGTAAAGCTTATATCTGCTACGTACATACATAGCAGCTAAAGTACACAGTTCGTAAAGTAAAAGAACAGCCGCACGAGCCGTAACAGTGTCGCGGTCGAGTACAATTAATCTTCAACGTGTGATTACGCTGCATCCTACTCCGTCTCACTTGCTTTAAATGAGCCACACGAATCACTGGCTTATGGCGAAAAATAGGGAAATCCCGTTGAAGAGGCTTAAAAGGAGTCTCGGAACATGCACACTTTAAATGCTTTAAGCAATTTAAAGAAATTATATGATGAGCCTCTTGAATTAAGTTAGTTTGAATTTTTGAAAAATTTTTATTAAATTTTCCTACCACGTAGATTGATATTATTTAAAGATTCATTCACAATCGAAAAAGTTTAAAAATTTTCTAGCAGATGAGGTCATCTTTGTTTGTTTTCATAGAACGACATAGTTTGGTAAATTTAAAATGCTTTCAAAGTCAACCCAGTTCTGAATGCGTCTTTCAGTGGGTTGACATTTATCAAAAAGCTTTTTAAATTTTTAAATTATGGCATAGTTTTTTCTAATCTACTGCGGTATATTGTTGAAATGTCGAACTAGTGACAACTTCGTTACAACATCCACTTTTTTTGCCTGAGGTTATAACGCAATTGACTTTCTATGAAGAATAAACAAGAGTTTTCAAGTATGTTAGTATTAAAACCCACAATATGTCATTGACCAATGCTGTGAAAATTCTAGGAATTCTCCAGTACGATGAGAATGGCAATAAGAGCTCGTCAGCGAATCAACTACAAAGACGTCACTATAATTCTCATAAATCGATAAAAATATGATCTTCCGGGTCTATAGCGTAGAACTTCATGGCACATATAAATATGGGTAGAAATTAACGAACTTATAACCAGTATCATCGTGAGCAGTATCTGTGGAAAACCCATCAATTATTCGTTTACTGTGCATAATGACCGCTAAATGCGCGAGAAGTAGACCAATTGCTGCTTCTGATTACGCAACATCATCTTCGGGTGAAAGCTAATGTACATATATATTGTATACATCGAGAGTCGCTGGGACTGTTTACTTAATACGCAACGCGAGAATGACAGAGGAAAGGAGGATAGTTCGTTGACCTGCACCAAAACACGTGTTATGGCCATATTAAATCAATTTCTCGCATATATTGAGAGGCAAACCAGTTTCGATGAATTGCGCTGAATAAATTACGAATGGTCGTGTAAAAATAATGAGTTAATGAGTCGAATGAAAAGAGGTAGTATACAAATATAGACGCAGGCAGCACAAAAGCTAGCCAAAAGCGTGTTTACTCGAGTCCGAAAAATCGGGCAGAAAAATAAATACCATCTATCTGTTTTTGCACTCGCTCGTTGGCTCTGTGTCCAAGAAGATCGACAACGCCCTGTACACGCGCGACGTTCCGAAGATGCTGCCGAACTTTTGCTGCTGCTTTGCTAAGCTTGAAGAGCCGCACAGCACAGAAAAAGGCAATAAACGTTTGAAAAAAAGTTCGAAATGAGTTCATGCGTAAAAACAAATAACGCGCGCGCGTGCGAGGCAAAGAGAAAAAAGTCTACGTACATGTGACGCGACGGTGTCCGCCGGCGCCGTGTATTTTTATATATATAAAATGTACGAGTGCTGGCTTTGCTGCTCCATGCTCCAAGTTGAAGGACTAGACGATGACAAGTCGCCAGCGTGGGTGTATACAAGGTGCCATGCACACGATTTCTAATGTCACGTATCTTTGAACTCGTCAATTTTGCAAATCGACCGAAAAAATTTTTGTGCCTCACTTTATTCCTAATGATTTACTCCTTGCTTTTTTATTCAAGAAATCTCATTTTTTTTCTCTCACTTACAGTTTGATTTATGTAATTTTCTGATACAATGCAAACAGCTGATATAACTTTGTAAGAGCTTACAAAGGCTGTCAATGTCATTTATGGGTCTCGATATAAAGCAACATTACGCATAATTGACATCAATCAAAATCTATTTTAAGATGCATTGGCATTTTTATTTCTACGTTACAGTGCTTCACAGTTATTTGGAGAGTTAATTACCGCACGAAGCGAAACCTTAAATCGATGTAAATTGATCGGTAAAAAAATGAAGACGTTAAGAGGACATTTTTACAACTTTATCTCTCGAAGAACAAGACTCCGGTCTGACGTTTAACGATATATTTTCGCCCGCCTGCACACGAGCGTATTCAAATTTTATATCTTTTATATGCGCCGTTTTATGCGGCCCGTAATGCTTGTCATGTAGCGCGCGCAGATAAACACGACGACAGGCTCGCTGCAGTCTAGAAATCTTTTGCGTGTCTCGTGCGCCTTAACATTGCTCTGCGAGCTCTAAAGAATGATTTTATGGCTAGATCTAAAAAAGGCCACTATGCACTATGAGGCCCATAAATATTTGTTTATACGCGCGACACGACAAGACGGTTACGTGCAAGCTCTTGGCGCGCGTTCGGACCATTTCTTTGTTGACACAAAGGAATTCGTTCGCGGAAGCGCCGCGAGAGCTTACTAGTCCTTTCATCGAACCTGCCATTGATGTCTGTATTGGATTGTGTTTTATATCCATACAAGTGCACAACATGCATGATTTTCAAAGTGCTTGATATTTTTCCCATATGATAAACGTGTAGTCGCCGTAGTAGAAACAATCGGCGGAAAGAATCAATTTTCGCCTATGACTCTAACGCACGCGTGCGTATGATGTATAGTCTCACTTGAATTCAAAGCGAAAAATGATAGTGAAAAAGTGTATCCAGATGATAAATCGAACTCTCGCGCACAGCAGCAGCAGCAGCAGCCACATCGGCTCTTTTGCGAAACGTACTTGATGCGCTCGCGTTGCATCAAAAGGCTCAAGAGTAGCCTAGAGTACGCAGTTTCTTTATAAAAATAAAAGCACTCGCACATGTACGCTACGCGGGCGCGAGCGAACGTATCTCAGCAAAGCATAAAAACATCGGTCAAAGCTAAAGCCTGCGGTGCTTCGGTCTCGCGCGTCTGCAAGCCTGTCGATCTCTCTTGTGCGTGCGGAATTTTCATCTCAGTTGCATTTATGATGCACGTGTGATTGCGCGTGAGTGCACCCCTTTGCCTTCTTTCTTGCCGTATCTATACCCTAACTTTCATGAATGATGTGTATTTATGGTTCAGTGGTTTAAAATATTTCCAATCGCAAAAAGGCTGAGCGCACGTCTCGCAGCGACTATACGAGTTCGCCGGAACGATTGTTTCAGCGACCGATCGCTTTTAAACTTGGCTTCCGATGAAATTTCAGGAACACTCAGCTAATAGGCATCTATAAATTTCTTTTACGTTCGTAAAGGATGAAATTGCAATCTTATTCGAGCGTATGAGTCTTCGAGTGTTTAATGAAAAATATTACTACAAAATGATCGACGCACAACTTTCAGCTAAATATTTCAAAAAGAGACTTAATGTATATCGGCTTGATTTTTATTTCGTTGACTTTGATCGTATTGAATAATTTTCACTGATTGCGTATAAAATTAAGCGTTACATCGCCATGAGTCAACTCGATAGGAGCGAAAGAGATGATATAATTTGAAAGTAAATAACTAAGATACGTATATTTCATTGGTTGAGATGGTGAGTAGCCAGGCAGCATGGACCATAATCGTTGTTGCATAATTAATCGCATTAGTAACATTCTGATGTTATATGGGGCAAATTTCCTGAACTGTCCTAGCGCTCTGCCGCACGGCATTTTTTGGCCGAATCACTCAATTTCTAACTCGCTGTAAAAGTATCAAAACACCCCTCAAAAAAATAACTAACTAATGATTTCGATAGGAAATTTCCTCAGCTTTCCGATGGTGAGGTCCAATTTCCTGGAATTTTCCATTTTCACCCGGAAAATTGTCATTAAACATTCAGAGCTCAATATCTCGAAAAACGCCACTTTTTTTGCTTTTTTTATTGTTTCAATCGAAAGATGAGGTCTTTTTACATCGGATATGGTAGTTTACAGAGTGTATTTTTGATGAAAACTAAGGAAAATACGAGAGGTTTTAGTTAGCGCTCAGCCGCTCGGCGCGATTTTCAGCCTTGCGCGGCTCGCTATAACTTGTAACTCGCTCTTATGACATAGTGATTTGGCTGGAAAAATAAATAAACATAGGTTGTCGATAGGAAATTTTCTCAGCTTTCTCATGGTGTAGTCAGATTTTCCGATAATTTACATTTTCATTAGAAAAAGTAGAAAATAAACCTTTAAGTCCATTTTTTCTGGTGAAAATGTAAATTATCGGAAAATCCAACTGCACCATGAGAAAGCTGAGAAAATTTCCTATCGACAACCTATGTTTATTTATTTTTCCAGCCAAATCACTATGTCATAAGAGCGAGTTACAAGTTATAGCGAGCCGCGCAAGGCTGAAAATCGCGCCGAGCGGCCGAGCGCTAACTAAAACCTCTCGTATTTTCCTTAGTTTTCATCAAAAATACACTCTGAAAACTACCATATCCGATGTAAAAAGACCTCATCTTTCGATTGAAACAATAAAAAAAGCAAAAAAGTGGCGTTTTTCGAGATATTGAGATCTGAATGTTTAATGACAATTTTCCGGGTGAAAATGGAAAATTCCAGGAAATTGGACCTCACCATCGGAAAGCTGAGGAAATTTCCTATCGAAATCATTAGTTAGTTATTTTTTTGAGGGGCGTTTTGATACTTTTACAGCGAGTTAGAAATTGAGTGATTCGGCCAAAAAATGCCGTGCGGCAGAGCGCTAGGACACTTCAGGAAATTTGCCCCATATATGGGCTTCTTTCACCTCCTCTCGTCGGTATACACAGACTGCATATAGAGACTGTGGCTTTTGAGTGGCCCGGAAATCTCGGCGCACGGCTGCTCCCAATCATAGCGCGTTGATCTAAGCAAATTCCGACTGTACACACAAGAGCGCTCGCTACGATTCGCCGCTCGTACGCATACACATGCGGACCTTTTGCACGCATCCGTGTACCCTTGACACACAGACTGTACACAGAGGCGCGCGCACTACACTACGACGCTCCCGTCGAATTATCCAAATAATTAGGCTCGAGCTCTGCACGGACGAATTTCGGTGCGCGAATGTGCCTACTCTATATATATGTGAACGAGGGCTCGATGCTACATTAGCCGCGTGCGTGTGCTGGCTGGCTGACTCTCTCGCTCACTTCGGCACGTCTGTGTGTACCTTCTAACCGGTTTACGCACAAGCACGTACTCTGTTATATCTAACTTACAGTCGAATAGTGGCTTTTTAGCTCGTCATATTTGAGAGTACTGTAGGCAGGATTAATTTTCGATAAGACTACCTAGCGCTTCGATCGTAATATAACTTTATAATAAAATTCAGTCAAAATATAGTGAAAAAAAAAAACAATAGACCGGATTAAAACTTGACAGGACAAAAGAATACCCGATTCAAAATTGAGCGGAAATTATATTTTTAGACGTTCAGCTTGATTTATATATACGCAAATGGGCGATAACGGCACCCTGCCAAACTATAATATACGTATATTTATGACGGCTGCTCGGTGGATATTGAAAAATTTCGGCCCGGCTCTTATTAAATATTGACCGTAGTAAAAAATCAAGCATCAAATTGCCGAAGATCGAATAACATCAAATGCGTATATAATATTAAATTCCATTTTTCCAATTTTTTGCTCACACTTCGCTAGTCGAAATTGAAAAAATTGAATCGGTTGGTTTGTTTCCAATTATAATTCCATCGTTTTATTTGAGAAAGTGAAAGAGATTATTGAAGCTACTGGACAAGTTTCTCGATTACATACGGTAGCTAATTAGCTAACTTTTATTCAAATAGAATTTGAAATAATACGTAATTGATTTGCTGTTTTCTCTCCTCCGTCAATTTAAACCCGTATTGAGATGAATTCTCAAACAAAAGGACTTACCTAGGACTCGGCAAAATTCGCCCTGCAGAGACGTGCCGCCGAGCTGGATGATTGCCATGGCGATGTCACCGAGCATGAGGCAGGCGACATGGTAAGTCTGGCATCTCCAGTGCAGCATGTGATGCGAAGCAGGCAGTAGCCAGCTCGTGGCCAGAGTCGCCGCAAGGAACACGGCGCTAACGATGAAGCCCACCGGGTACAGCGTAAAGCGAATGTCTCGAACGGGGACTCCTGATCTGCGAGTGACACACAGAGAGAAATTCATTAGCTATATAGACATTTTTATTGTCATAATAATGTAAATGAGTATTTTAACGTATGTTGTGACTTGTATTTATGCTCTTCAAACTTATATCTGATCGATCGTAATTTTTAGCTTTCTATTTTATGGTTGAGTAAATTTAAAAAAAAAATTGAATGATAACCGGACATGAAATTTGTCGGTCCTTTCGCATAAAAGAGTAATGCTACATAAACGCAACAAGAGAAACGTGTTATTAACGCAGAACGTACTTTCGGAGTATTCAGCCCAACAAGCCTCGAATAAAAAAGTTTTTTAGCTCCACGAATATAAGCAACTGAAGAGGGTTGGAATACACGTATGGATGCTTGATTTTTCACCCCCAGGCGAACCTTTTTTACGGCAATCAACATATTTGTTCTTGTTTTCAATTGTTTTGTACATAAAACCAGTGCTCGGTCATAAAATCGAGGATCGGAAATTAAGCCATGCAAGTGCCTCTACCTGCGTATTCTCAACAAGACGAGGCATTATTAAACTATTTTACTGTTTTCAGTTGCACCAGAGAGAGAAAGAGAAAAAGATATGAAAAATTCGGGTAAGAGAAAGTCGTAAAAGCGCTCGTATACAGCAACGAAAGCGATACTTCAGAATGTGCAGTTACTTTACTATCAGTGTAGCATGGATATGCCTAGTCGTATATGTTTTGACGCGCGCTCATTTTTGCGAACGCACGCTGTTTTCTCCATGAGTTCGGACTATATTAAAGCCATTACAATACAGCCTTTTACTGTTCAACCAAAGGAAAAATTACTAGAGCGCGAATAAGATTCGTTATAATTAGCTTCGGCTACATGTTTTCTATTTGTGAATCAACAAGGAGAAGCGATAATTTCTATAAATTGACGTAGCAAGAATTCATTTCCTAAAAAATATGAAATACTATCAGCGGACCAAAAAATGTTTACAATGAAAACTAAACTTTTTTATTGTAAATAATAACTGATTGCCACAAATGTAATGAGTTAATTGAATGCTAATATACATCTTGAACAAATATTTTTCTATTCAGAAATGTAAGGATTTTTCTTCCTATTTACATTGCATTTTTTGAATCCCAAAATTTTGGTTTATCGCTGAGGTAGAGCTTCCTCCGCGGACATTTTTGTAATATCTTTTTTAAAACCAATCAAGACATTTTAGTTGGTATAGATGCTTTTAAAGAAAAAGTATATAATTAAAATGATAAGTGTTTTACGGCCAACCCGAAAAAACTCTTAACCGCTGTTACCCAGGTAATCATTTAACGAACCCATCAAATAGACTCAAACTATTTTTCTTACTTATGAATAGCGTCCCATCCACATAATCAAATTTCAATTTTTTTTGTTGAAAATGATGTTGTCGAGTAAAAAAATTCAATTAATTCAGATGTTTGCCAAAAAAAAGATTTTGAACGGTAAGTCATTGTGATCGTTGAATCGCTTGTTTGTTGCACAAAATAATGAGGTCATTGGAATAATACGAGTTGATCAAGTTTCAACAGTGACACATTATCGTCCAGTTTTTATACTCGAAGGAAGATCAATTCAGATGATAATTGGAGTACGCGAAATAAAAATCTCGGTGACCAATCGTTTGCCCTTATAGCTAGTTTTGCCGTAAACGAAAACCCGTTTCATATAATTTTTTTAGAGGCTCCACAAGGTTTATGTTGTACAATAAGATATCCATTTGGCTTATTTCGATTCCCGCATTGTAACTCGAATTTTAAGCGTATCATTCCAATTTGCTTGTGTGAGTATCAAATGAAAGTATTTTCAAATCTGTGATTTTTTTAGAAATTCCTTTTAAAAATTCATTATTTCATAATTGGGCTTTTAATTCAAAATTGATTACGATTCAATCAGTATTTTATATATAAAGAGGTAAAAAACGAACCGATAAATGCGTAAAATTGATCATCACATATGTTCAATAGCGAATATCCAGGGAAGCAAAAAAATAAAAGAAGGGTGACACGTGAAGGTTGTATTCCTTTCATGGGAACTTGGATAATCATTTCATCCGGCAAAGTGACACTTTTATTTTTCTCCTTCTTTATTTGCTAAATTTACCGGGAAAAGAAAATTATTCGTTTCCAAAGAAGTCTCCATAATCGATAAAACTTCAACCACATTTTCTGGAGTAAAAGTATTGTCTCTTAGTTTATAAAAGTAATGATATTTTCAATTGTGAATAAAAAAATTAATTCAACGCGATAATTCAGAATAAGAAAATGTACTTTTTTTTATAGAAACGTTAACGATTTTTGAGAAAAGAGCTAACATTTTTGGCTTTTTCACACGATTTCGTGTACAGAGCATGCATTCAATACTCATGAATACGTTCATACCGCACAGAGCATCCCATTGTATGCGAGATGGAGTATAAGGCCCGACCATACGCGTAAAACAGGTTGCGACCTATAATTTTATCTGGCCTTTGAATGAAACAGCTATAGTGTGATCATCAGGTATATTCAGGACAGGTAGTAGCAGGAGTGGCTTCAAGGGCACTCGAGGAGAACTTGGGTGAATTTTAAATCTTCAATTAAGAGCAAACGAGTTTATACCCTAAAGTTTTTAATTCCTCATCAAAACGTGCAACTTTGACAATTATAAATATCATGTCCCATGTGTCTTAATTTTTTAGGTACAATGATTGGAGGATTATTTCCATTTGTCCAAATTAAAATGCTGTAGTATTTTTTTACTCGGTGTATGTAAAGTATCGATAAACAATAATCTCACTTACATTTTAGTGGCGTGCTCGAAGCAGGCAAAAACTTTGACCGGCCATAGATCGTTACTTTTTTTCGCCTGAATGCGCTCGATACAAAACTCCTCGGCTGGTATGTTGTGCTCGGCGACGATTATGCTGCCGTCGTTTTGAAGTTCGGAGAAGCGCACCTCACCGATTATCGTGAGATTGCCCTCGCATACGCTTTTCGGAGAACCACTGACCATTTTCATGGCAGCGGCCACTTTGCCGTTGTTCTCGTTGCTATTGAGCAGCAGAATTTGCTCGTCTTCGAGGGTGACTTTGTCACCTGTTTCCACGCAAGAATTCCTGAAACGATCGTCATAAATTAAGCTTTTTTTGCTTAACTTATTGCAAATAATCATGCCATCTATACATAACAAATTTTTATGATAAAATACTGCTGTTGTTTTAGACGTTATTTTATAATTAACTTTTTAATAACAGATGGATGATCGGTCAGCTGTTACGATCTGCTGATTTCGAGAGAACGATTACATTCTTAGACGTTATAGCATGATATTTTGAACGAAAATAACTCGAGATTCCTTAAAAAAATACGTTTCCGGACTTTATGTATCTAGCATAGCGGAGCAAGATATAAAGTTAATTTATGAATCATTTATGGACTGCAGATGCATGGGTGATGCTTACTTCTCGATATTGTAGGCAGCCAGTTCGCCGCAGCACTTCCTGATCTGAGGCATTATAGTCGAGGCGGCCTGAAGACTCTCGTTATTGCGGGGTAGACAAGCGAGCAGGGCCTTGGAGCCCAAACAGAACTGCTCGAGCGAGAGAATCACGTCGCTGCTTGCCTCGATTAGCACATCGCCGCTGACGAACACCACGTACGGATTGAATTGGTTTCGCGGAATGTAGCGCAGGTGCATTTGCGGTTCCGGGCAAATTGGCCTCGCGTTCTCCAAGACTCGCCAATGGGCCGGTGGCTCGGACAAAAAATTGTTTATCTCCGGCGAGTATATGTCGCCGAAGCGAAGGGCCTCGACGTCGCTCATGCTCGTCGGGACGCATCGGTGCGCCTCGCCGGACGATGCCTTGCTCGCGGCCTCGAGGTCCTCGCCGAAACGACAGCATCGTTTGATCTGCAACAGCTGCTCGCTCGTCGCGGAATCGTTGACTTCCGCGGCGCGATTCTCGCCGAAAAACTGCACCAGCAGCACGATTAGCCAGATTCCGGCCATTTTATCTATTCACTACCAATTACGATCACTTAAAAAAAAATGAACATTTGAAAATAACTCTCACATCACTGTCACTATACACATCGCGACTAATTTCTCATTGATTCTTCGATGTAAACAAGCGGCATGTGCAAAGATTTAAAATGAGAAAATAGACGCGCACAAAACTGCAGCTCGTTGCGGCTTAGCCGGTCGGAGCACTACTGATGCAGCTCGGCAAAGACGAGTCTGCAAGCCGACAAGTTGCTGCAGTTGCAGTCTGCACGCACGCGGTCGCTTGCCGCGCGCTTCCTTCTCCGTCCGAATAATTGCGCGCGCAGCATTGCGCTTAGGTACACCTTTCTCCCGCTCTTTCTTTCCTCTTGGAGTTCTTAGCTTGTACTGCTTAAGAGAACTGCAAGAGAGAGTTTCTCACGTAGAATTTTATATTATATACAGGCGAGATCTTCGACTCTAATCTAAAATTAATTGTAGTGGGCTGTAATTTATATAGCAAATCAAATTTCTGTAGTACTTTGAACAATGAGTGCGAGTTGGCAAGAAATTAATAATTTTTACTTCAGCTTGAGGGATAATTTTATTTGTTTACCTACATTGAAATAATTTATCTTGTAAATGTATCTCAACTGAAACTGCTTCTTAAATTTTTTCTGCTATTACTTCATAGCAAGAAGTAAAACGAAGACAAATTCGTTTTATAAATACAATTGAAAAATGAACCCATTCTTAAATACACCGTGATAATAAACAAAGATTCAAGAAAATCCGGTCATTTTTTTGAAATACGGTTACAGCTTCTAAGATGTAAGGCGCATCTCGGTATTGAAATTGCCAAAATGAATGTATGAATCGAACATAGTTCATATGTGAATACGTGGCAAAGCTCTCAGACATAAACATGAATTAAATTATGTACACTGCTGATTTTTTTACATTATACATTAACGTTACATTCATGAGTATTGTAGGCATGTAGTAGTGTATTTTATATATTTGCTCGATAAACGGGTAATATTATTTTTTTTCTTTTAAAACTCTGTTAAAGAATAATGCACAAGTTGAATCGAAATTCAAAAATAAATATTGAATTTAACTAGTAAAATTTTGTTTTGTTCTTTAAAAACCAATCAGAACTTGTAATAAAACGTAAACTTGGTTGACTATGCTTAGAAAAGATTCAATTTTTTTTTTCAGTTTGTGTATAACAATTTTTATCGTGTAAAATAAGATTTATCCAAATGGGCAGAAATAACTGGTTCAAAAAACTAAAGCTTACAGGGCGAATCTGTAAAAATTTCTTTAGTTACTTTTACTACGTCCATGTTCACCTCTGATGATATTTATATTTTAAGTTTTTCACCTTAACACTTTGAAAAAAATTCTCAAAGTCAATGTTTCGCACAAATTGTTCCGTTTTTTTTTTGTTTAGACAATAATAACTTTTAAACGAAGCACGAAATCTTCAATTTGAGCCCAAATTCTGAAAGGACATCGAACTTAGCATAAAATTATGTACGTACGAAGTCTTTTCAAGACCCAAAACATGGAACAAAATTTCGTAATTCTGGACGTTAATGGGATGATTATACATTTAAGGCACTACTATTACATACGCGTGCACTTAGAGGAAAATTTTTGGAATTTAATATGAAACTTTATAAGGAGTATTGATAGTACAAAAGTATTGTTTTACGGCTAGAAATTAATAAATATCACTATCCTGATGATACGAAACTTTTAGCTAACGATGGATTCACTTACCAAATGAGATCAATTTCTTTCTGGCAGGTCAATGACATAATGATTCATAATTTCTCTCACCTTGTACATTACTATAATGGATGTATAACTTTTTCAAAACACTATACTTAAAGTATCTTTTTCTACTGATATTATCCGTCTGTTATTACTATTTACAAGTATTAGCTCGAATGATAGTGCGTTTAGAATTTTATAATCAACCTTCAACATTAGGTATTTAATCGAAAATTCTAATGCAAATGTTAAAGATACCTTTTCATGCCCGAAAGTGACTACTTTCCTGCCGCTGCACAAAGTAGGAAAAGCGATTTTCGGGACACTGAGTACGAAAAATAGCATACAGGCTTATGCCGCGAAAAAGGAACGCCCCAGAGCACGTGTTCATCGACCGCTAATTACACTTACTACGGGACTTCCGTTTTTTGCAGCCTAGGACAATAATATATTAATTATAGTTAGTTTTTTATGCTCAAATAATTATTTGTTTATATTATATTGCAATAAGACAAACTCAATCCTTTTTACCATATCATTTTATTTCCTGTAATTATAGGTGCTCGATAATAAACTTAAGGAAATAGTTTTAACACTGTTTATAAGTTATTTAACATATTTTGAAATAAAAATAGATGTATAACTGCGAAAATAAAAATGATGGTCATAGGAAAGAAAAACAAGACGTCGTTGACTGTACGATTGGAAGGAAGTTATATTCATCAAACTAGCAGCGACTAGTTTGTACGTTTTGAAATATACATTAGCACCTGCGTATATTCATGGCAGGCTTGTGCTTGTGTGAAAGAAAAGAAAAGGCGTATAGAAAAAAATTAAAGGTTCTTGAACTATTGGGTTTGCTCATTTTTGTGGCTGAAAGTTACTTGAAAACATGTTTTGTGTACATTTTTTTCACCGTGCGCTCGTGTAAGAAGTTAAATTCATTCATACTGAATTGATTAGTACATGTATAGTAAAAATGTATACGTGAGCTGAAAGTACTTGTGGTCAAGACAGACAAAAGCTTAACTTTCATTTTTTTGCCGTGTTATGAAGTGTACTGTTTCATTGGACGTAATTTTGCTTAAGCAAATTTTTATATAACTATATTATCCGCTGACAGAAGTGTCTATGTTGAAAAACAAAATATCCAGGTGAAATCGCAGGTATATTAATAAAAAATCATGCAGTATGAGTTTGAACATCGATTAATGAAGAAGTCAATCGAATGCATGCGTGTTGACACTTTTGCACGCTTTCTTCATTCACTAACACTTGTAAATATAGAGTCGCTAATCAGTCGATGGGATCGCCATAAATTCATAAACGAGATGAAAAAACCGATTGATACTCCTAATAAGACTAGATCGTTTGTAAAAATAGCGCAAAACTTGACGATCTATTTTTGCGCACGATTTCAGTGTCAGGCAGCCCATCTCTCGTCGTCTCGCGGCATAGGCACGAGAAGAAGCCTAATCTACGCAGCTATCATCTCTGTGTCATCGTAGCACACGGCATGTGCGCTCAGGAGAAGCACGCGGTCGGATGCGCGCGCACACACCATAGTCCCTACGTCGTGCTAGCGAATGCTCTATGCCGCGTAATATATAATGCCGCACGCGCCAGCAGCTATGCTAGGCAGGCCTTATACGTGCCGCTGCTGCTGTATACATATATACATCATAGCGCTTGTGTGTATATACTGTATCAGATTGGTTTGGGTAAAAGAGAGAGAGGGGCTCTCAGCAGCTTACCGCGTGTGGCAACTTGTCGGTTCATTCATCTGCAGCCCAGCATCAGTCAGTAATGTTTTGACCGTGGACTCGTCGCGACACGGAGTATGAACGTGCCTCCACTCGAAGCGCGAGTCTATTTTTCTTTACGAAAAAAAAACAGTTTGCCTTGGTGATTGTTTATAAAAGTTGATGGGGCATCCTTCGTGTTCGTGAATTATACAGTGTCTAGTGTTGGTGATAACTATTGTGCCCCAGTGATTGATTTGTTTACAATGATAATGAATAAGCGGTTGGTGCTTCTGGCACTGCTGATGCTAGCTTGCGACCTTCGGCTCAGCAGTGCCGACGACGATGACCATAAACAAGTGGATATTCAACGATGCTGTCGAGAGAACGAGGACTTCCAGGATCCAGGCAAATACGCGGACGGCTCGTTGCACTGTGTACCCAGTCGCGAGCCCTTAAAGCTCGACATCTTCTCGCCGGAGACGGCCGACTATTTGCCCGAACCCCCGATCTCCTGGCGATTCCTCGAGAACAGGAGGCCGGTTTGCGCCGATCACGAGCAATTGCAATACTTTGGCTCCACCCCGTACACTCAGTATCCGTTGATGGATTCCGGCATGCTTATCATCGAGGTCGGTAGCGAGACGAGCCTCGATCCCTCGCAATACTGCGTCGGCTCGCAGAAGTTCCTGGCCTGCGTGCCAAGAAGGAACGAGAGCCTCCAGGCAGCTGCCACCATGAAGCCGAAATTAAGGAAGTGCTGCGGTCCCGATGCCACTTACTCAAGGTATATACAAAAGTCATACGTAGCATCTCATGTAGTGGACATATGTTCGAACTGCATGCGATCAAACGACTTTCTTGGTAATGTTATTTTTTTCTGCATCCGGTTTCATCGCTTGTTTTTATATTACATACGTTCTTATAGCTCTTATTGATGAATTTTTCATTGCTATTGCACGGATGTGAGATTGTTATTGAATCTTGCAACTCTTTAACGCTACGCATACTTCTGAAGTTATTCACGCGGAATTTTTATTTTCTTCGGCTCTTAAATATTTGAATGTTGTAATCGTTGATTGGCAATTTAGAAAAAAACAAACGTCTTTGTTTGTCATGGTATTCTCTAGATACTCTCGACATGATTAACTAAATAATATTTAAAATATCCTGGATATAAGCAAACGGTACACGTGCTGCTAACGCGTCTTATAACACGCTTTTCCAGAGCCCAAAAAATCTAATGTAAGAATTAGGTCGGGGAAAAAAATAATCAAAGATTTTTGTATTATTTTTTGATACTCGATCCAGCGCGCAAGATTACAAGCAGTGATATTGTTTTGACAAACCCGGTGAAATGTAATACGACGCGCCCGGCTACCGTATGGGTATTCGCTTCGCATTACGAGGGAAATGGTTTTGCTAAACGATTTAGCTCAGTGAAAAGTCACACTCTTCAATTGATTATTTTCTCGTTTGTACTGGGACACATGTTATAGATATTTACTCGCGTGTGTATGAATCATTTTTGCCAATATGAAATCGAACTTTCGCAACCCTTTTTTTCTATGAAGAAACGGAAAAAATCAATTCTCGATGATACATAGCAGTTTTGTTTGTTTTGCAGATCTTCGTGTGTTCACGTAGCTCACGAAGACGAGGTCTTGATGGTGGCTAACTATATCTTCGCCATGGAAATGTACCCAAAGGTCGACCTGATCAGCGGTTTCCCGACCAACTGCGAAATGGGTTACACGATCGTGGGTGATTATAATGCGACATTCCTTCAGGAGAATGGGGGACTCCAGATGCCAGGAAAAAGTATACCCCCCGAGGAATTTTGCCTCGACGTCATTCAACAGGATTCAGAGATCTCGAACGACCCGTGGAAGCTGGTCAAAATCTTTGGGTGTTTCCAGCCCGATGAAAGAGAGTAAGAATTATCTAATTTTTATAACCTTGATTCATCGTATTGCTTGAAAATTACGTTTAAATAATTGAATTTTTCTTGATTTCTGACGATAAAGCTTAAACATTCAATACGAGATTCATTTGCGTCTAAAGCTTGACTAAATTTGAAACCCCGTCGCGCGTTGCAAAATACCCCCTTGCAAATAAATGTTGTGGCGATCTGCTCGAGTGAAAGCGCACTCTTGAGTCGATGTCAGCTTTTATAGAGTTAGTGACGCGCAGCTTCGAGCACACAAGGGGACTTGTTTGGAGCAGCTCTTCATGGCTCAGCGCTTATTTTCGCAATCGCGAAATATGGCTTTCACCGTGTCTTGGACGGGACTTTCTCTGGCCCAAATTTTGCGCGAGCCTTTTTTCCTGCCTCGTGCAAGTCCGCCTTCTGCCGATTTCTTACCTGATGTAATTCATATATACAATAACACGTGAACGTTTTACGCGCAAGCCACTGGCAGTGTTGCGAAACGAGTTGCGCAACGCAGAAATTTCCGACTAAGTTTCCGAATACATTTGAAACGACCGCGAAACTTATTTTCATTTACAATTAATATGTTATAACGTGTACTGTACATTTGCAGGTCTAAAGTCGTAAAACAAGACATACGATTCAAATTGTATCCAGTTTGCTTAATCATTAGCGCCATATTCTTGGCGGCGACATTGGTCAGCGGCTGGTTTCAATCCAACTCGCATCATCTGCTGCACTGGAGATGTCAGACGTATCATGTCATGTGCCTCATGCTCGGTGATATTACCATGGCAATGATCCAGCTGGGAGGAACGTCGATAAATGACGAATTCTGCCGCGTCTTAGGTGAGTTCGATGCCCGTTATATGTTTCAATATAAGTTTCGTGTCATCATAGTAGATCTTGTCTGGTCTCGACATGTCGGTATAATTAGTCAAGGAGACAATTTCTCCAATCGCGAGTATTACGCGAATTGGATTTTTTTTCCTGCTCATCGTGAAAATACACGATCTCAGTACACCATTGAGGGTATAATTTAATAAAAAGTTCAGTAAACTTCTCGATATAGGAACGGAAACCAAAGCGTAAAAACACAAATTACGTAAATTGATTTGTCAAACAGTTGAGTTGTTAATTTGAATAATTTTGATATAATTCAGATCCTTGAAAATGTTTTGATCTACAAAAAAGAAGGGGCTCATAAAATGGTAAAATATCGACGTTAAAATTAAAAGTCAACGTGCTGAATAAAATTAGCTTTGGAAACTTGTACCTACTAGAAAATCGAATCGATTCTGTGTTACGCAGTAAAGTAGTATAGAGAATTAAAATTTCACTAGTCAAACGAAATACGATGTGTGTTAGAATTTTTCTCTATGCGCCAAGGCAAAAGGAACAAATATATAAACTTAAAATTTAGATATGCTTTCTCCGCTATCGTGATACTGTTATCTAAGCACAGTCGAATGCTCTACGTATTGAAAGGAAATTACCTTCAAATTCAAAAATTATATTGCGACATTGACTTTACTTGCTTATGTTACACCTTTGGTTTTGAATTATGTCATTGTAAAAATATGTAATTGCAAAAAAGATTACATCGATAAAAATAATGATTGTTTTTTAGATTTAGCTCGAGAAAGTATGCATTCAAAATATGTCAATGTTATCATACGCATGAGTATTTACACTTCACGACAAACAGAGTAGATATCGAAAAAGAATAAGATACAGGCTCCATAACTTCCTACATCTGGTGACGTTTTTTCTATTTCATGATTGCTCGTCAAGAAAGCGTAAACTCGCCTGTTTTTCGAATTTCTATTTTTTCTTCTTTTCCCTTTTGATCACTAGGAATGAGTTCTTATCTTGAGCGTTTTTCCAGTTGTTGAAATATGAATACCGGATTCAATGAGGTTTTTCGAAAAAAACTTTTGAGCATTTGCAGTTCACTCACATAGTTTAATGCGCTATGTATGGCACAAATAGATGATATGTATTTTTATATTTAGCTATACATCTGCGGCTTTCATAGTTGATCCCCCTTGAGTGGAGTCAATTACGTCGTCCTGTATAGTAAGAATTCGAAATTCGATTTACAATTTTAAATTTTAGCCTTTCCAAATACAGTCTTCAAATGTCTGATTTTATCACCAGTTTTTCTAATCAATTATTAATCCGTACTAAATGGCTTTACTGAATGAGCCAATATCACGACTAATATCTATAGATACTGATTACTAAAATATAATTTTTTATTATATTTTTGAAACCAACAGTATAGGTATAGGATTTTTGATGCCAACAGAATCGATTTCTATTTTATTGATAATTCGAAAAAATTTTCGTAAAAAAAATTTATCTAAAAATTTTTACATATTTTGTAAAAAAAAAATATTTTCATTATTATAAAAGAGTTCAACTCTGTGGTGGAAAGGCATAACGATTTAAGACAATTTTTTGAAAATCGATGTTATGATGAAAAACACCTATATAATCTTTAAGTTACAAGGGTCAGAATAGACGAGTATAGCTTCTATCATAAGTTTCAGCATCGTTCATCACTACTTAAGTATATTTCCCAAGTACTCACAAGCAACTCAAAACGCGTTTTTTTCGAAAACACAAAAAGTGGATTTAAGAGAATAAAAATAGTAAAAAAACAAAATTTAAATTTGAAAAATGTAACTCACTCATGCAATTAATGAAAGTACTTGAAAAAGTATTATCTAATGTAAATCTCAACTATTTTTATCAACGTATCATTTTTTGTTATTATCAAACAATGATAAGGATGTGCATCACCTATTAGAGGATATCTCCTATCATTCAATCTATCGTATCAAATGTTTTTATCTCGCTTTATTTAACTCCTATTTTTCTACACTTTTCATACACAGAGTACACTGTATATATCTATGTTTGCGCCGAGATGATTGAAATTTTCCTTTGCTTCGATTATTGTCGTGAATTGACTTGAGCAACATGTAATGTATATTCAAAAACTTGAAGAAAAAAAAAAATACTACACGTCGTTTGTTGTTGTCTGGCCATACATTATTGTAATGCACTTATTGTAACTTTTCCTTTCTGCATAAATGTTTTCAATATTATCCACAAATCGTAAGTCAAAAAGTTATCTATAAATTTCATCCCATTACTTATTGAAAAAGATGTTTTGTAGAGTTTTTTGATATTGATTTTCTATGCCCTCCCTACTATGTAATTGCGATCCCGAAAGTTTGTCTCGGCACAGCTGAAGAATATTTTTATCATTAACTTAGTAAACAAGCAAATCAATTAGAGTCTAGATATGGGAGTAGGAATTCCTGCTTTAGTAAAAGATATAATAGCAGGCAGTCGACGTCCCTCTAGAGAATTCCATACTAGACACACAAGTATGCGTTTACAGCTGTGGCACAGCTCTCATTGCCATTTGACACGTAAATTTTGATTGCGCGACGAGTATCTCGTTTCTTAAATCCTATTTCGGTAAATTCATGTACCCACCGCCGCTACCAAATACCAACTTTGCCTTCTCAACGTTGCCATAAAAAGTTCGAGCGCTCGCAGCCATGACCATAAATTCAAGTTCATTTTATATGGCGCTTAAGGGTATCATTACATGATGGACCAGCATTGATTTGAATATTTTTGGATTTGATTACTATTTAGATCGGTAATAAAGTGACAAAAAAGTTATAAGTATCTGTTGTCATAAGAAAAAAAAATTAGCGTTCAATGCTATTATAAATAAGAAATTTGTTAAATAATATACTGATTAGTTTTATAGTAAAAATATATGGAAAAATATCTCTAGTAATTTGATATGTTTGATTCTGTTTCAGCAACCTTGGCTCATTTCTTCTTTTTATCGACATTTTTCTGGCTGAACACGATGTGCTTCAACATTTGGTGGACATTCAGGTTAGTAAGCTTCGCTTATTATCAATATTTTTAATACCTTTGCAACCCGATTATACTTACGCGGCCTCTCGAGCGAAAGAATGAATAGCCTTTTGACTTAGTTCACACCTTTCTTCGTAAAACGTACGCACGTAAGCAATAAAAAAATTTGCCAGACGCAGACACAATGTGATCCAGTATTATACCATTGCAGTTAAGTTACATGACGAGATCAAGATCAGTCGGTCGACTGGTTAATGCAATGCATCGGTCGCGCGATTCCGTAACGGTTTCTTCTTTTTATTTCTCTCGCAGCTTGCGGAATGCACACGTATTGCTCTATAAACATTTTTTATCAACCGTTTGAAATAAAAAATTTACTTTATTAAAAACCTTTTTATTTTTAGTAGCAAGATTTTCTATTTTTTTAAATAAATCACTTTTGCATTTATTTGTTATAAGAAATACGAAATAAAACTTCATAACATCTAGAAGCGCAATTTTTTTATCTGTAATTTCAGACAAGTAAAAAAATTTTCTTGGCTCTTTCTTTCTTTCTTTCTTTTTTTTTTCAAAATTCCTAAAAGTCTTACGAATAGATCATCCGTGAAATTGCAATGTCCGTAACAGCTCAAGCTTACATTGGCAATGTTCCCAGCGCAGATTCTTTTCTTTATTTACATTCTGTTTAGCATAATGTATACAAGTCATCAAAGTAAGCTTAAAAGCTCTCACTGCAAATTGTATAAGCGGAGCAGTAGCTGTCTCGGTATAGTTTTAAAAAACTTGCGATGCTCAAGAATAATTACAAATTGTTCTGTGGAAATTGACTACATCAATTCGTCGCTCCACTGAATTTGTGCGCAGTTCTAGAAATATAGTTGTTAGATTCACTTGTAGTCAATTTCAAATAGTTGATGCGAATGAAGCGTTAAACTTTTTTAACGTCGGCAGAAACATCGATTGCCGCGAAGGAGTGCATCGAGCGCGAGATTTTTTTTTATCTTGTCTAGCAATTATACGAGTGTAATAAAAGTTCATGGACACCGTTGCACTTACTGTACACTAGCGAGCAATTAACGTTGCCGTCGATAAAGCACTAAATTACTAAATATTAAACGCAGATGGCGTTGTAAAAATTAATTGGCAAGTCAAAAATAAGTATCGAAAAATGGATTGAAATTATTCACGCTTTTAATTCATGCATCATTTTTTGCTTGTCTCCGTGATTTATAAACATTATCCTCCGCGAGTCGTTTACCGTAACTTCACGACCGTGAATTAATAATGTCCTTTTTTACACAACTGTGTCTGAGCTGCAACAAGGCAATGAAAAATGCGACGCATTATAAACCTTTGTGAAATATCAGACATTCTACATGAATATGTAATGTGTAAAATACACATGTAATGCTAAACAAGCTGTCTATGAGAGATGAAGCAAGAGCATAGATATAGAGCGAGTGAATGAAGTTAGTCCATTTAGTATAGACGACGCGGAAGAATGACGAGCCACGCGCTTAAACCAGTTTTCTAAAGCCCAAAAGAAACGATTGTACCGTTAGGGGCGATGATTCTCGCGGTGGCGTCTCTCTCGGTCGCGTCTGCTTGCCTCGATATCCGTTGCACGCCTGCATGCGAAAGAGTTTCGTAAAAAAGCCAGGCCGATCTAGCGCATCTTCTTTATTATACAACTGATTAACTCTGCGCAAAACCGACCAAGTAAATAGGAGAAGAAGACGCAGTTGCGTATACTCGCGCTTACGTTACGAGCGTACATTCCACGAGCTATGTGCGCGCAAGAGCATCGAAACTGAGAACAAATGTTAGAAGTCGGAGCTGAGAAATCTATCCGCGTCCTGAAGAATCTACCGTGAGGAACTAATTGAATTATGTATATGAGCTCATCTCTCTCGCTCCCTCGCGCGCCGCTGTGTGCGAGCCCTAGACGCGCGTACGTGAATTATTCATGTGGTATCATATCAACGCTCGCGCGCTGGAATGTTTACTTAGGTTGTTACGTAGGAAATGCGTTTACTCGATTGATTCCATAGAACACAGTGCGCGGCAGCGAGTACCATTCTGCGATATGAGGAATTATTATCAACTCGTTGTAACTATATAATGACTGCTAATTATCAATTTTTCTCGAATGTTATATTGATATCGCCTGGATTGATCTCGGTAAAAACTTAAATTTACGTAAAAGTTAGCGATTGCCCCGACACCGTCTACGACAATGTCACTTGAAATTGCGGCATTATGTAACTACATTGTTCTCTAGGTAAGCGCGAGCAGATGACGTCGCTTTGTCCTTACGCCGTGCCACCGCCGCCGACGACGATGGCAAATTAACGGGGTGCGTTACGCGCATCTATGGCTGTGCGCAGCATCGCGAGCCGAGGGATGTCGTTTAATTACCGCCTCTGAAAGGGATCTCTGTCGGGCCGCTGCTGTGCGAGCGTCAATTGCCACCAGCTGAAAATCGACGTTTCCTCTTGGGGGGCTTTGAACAATATACTCTTTTTTTTCAAACACGTGCTACTTCTCTCTCTCTCTCCCTCTTTTGCTCTCACTCCCTCTTCTTTTCTCTATTTTTTCATCTAAAATTAAAGGCAGTTTGCATACCAACACACGGTGTGCTGTCACTGCTGCTACTTGCTTGTCCAGTCAATGAACTCACAAACATCGACTTTTTTTGTCTTATTTTTTATATTTTTCTATTTAATCCTTATTATGGTATGCGTGAATAAGTAATTCATTTTGCACGATTTTTATATTACCATGCAAACCTGTTACGAACTTGACAAGAGGCAAAAATTTCGAGGGCTCGAATATTTCTTCCGCCTGGAGTCCCCGGCTGCGCTGAGCCAATACTTAATGTACATGAAAATTGGCCAATGAAAGAAAAAAAGAAATGAAAAAATAACAAACATAGCATGAAAGATTCGTCAAAAAACGCCCGAAGTATAGCCGCATTGGAACGTAGATGAGTCAGTAAAACGATATTGTGCAATTATGTAAAAAAAATTGCCGATCCGAAAATATTCAAAAAAATTTCACTACGCTTTATATTTGAATCCGATGTCAAACTTGTATATTTTTACAACGTAATACGTCTTTACCAAAGTTGTCAAAACATTAGTGAGCATAAAGAAAACCACATTTTCTATTCGCATGTCACGAATTATTTATGTATCAATCATTGGATTGAAATTCTATGACTCGACAATGATGATATGTTTCAAACGTGAGCCATCTTATCGATGACCTGAAAGTGCATCCCAATACAGTTGACATGTAATGCAAAAACTAATGATTATCACGCACAATAATCCTTACAAACGTTTGGAGCTTGCTAACTTTGACTGTTCTGCATGTTCATTATTCAATGTGCTTTCGATTCTTTAAATAAGCTCATTTATTAAATTATTCACGTTTAATCGAGTAAAAATTATGTCTCACTTTGTTTCAAAATTTTAGAAAAAAGTATATTGGAAAAATTCAGACGGATTATCTCATTATTCACCACTGCTAGTAATTTTTTTATAATCAAAAATTGTCTTTCGTAAAACTTTTTCCGCAACTTATAATAACTTGCTATACGAGCTATATTTGCTTTTACTTTGAGGTATCAATGCCTTGTTTGATCTTTTTATCATTGAGTAGATGAGGGAGTAAAAGCTTTTTTTCTTACGCCATAAGAGTTTCGATTTCATATCCGAGAGGTATCGATCGTTACTTAGCAAGTAGGGGGTAACTCAAGACTAAAGCATATAGATGTAGCTGTGGGAATTCGAGCCGATTGCAAAGAAAATAATTTCAAGGAATTTCATTTTCTGTACAATAAAAAGTAAATAAATTAGCATGTGGATTGGAATCATTAAAATGTAACGAGGTTTCCTTTAGCCTATTGATGTATTTAGTTTTAATGAAATTTGATTAGAAAATTAGGCTTACTACATTAAATTTTCATACATGATCATCAATTTCATATTCTACATACTTCTAATAACTTGAGTAAAGTTTAGCAAAGATAGAGCAAGTATCGAGAATCTTAATTTTTCCTCAATCAGATACGGGCAGAATTGTGTAAGCACACACTTTAAGGACTAAATTAACTCGTTTTATGAGTATAAAACAATTATAACATACAACTTTGTAAAAGAGTAACAAAATAACAAGAAAACCGCGACGAACGTGATCTTTTTCACGTACGCATTGAAAATGAGTTTATTGAACTTAAAACACATCACGTACACGAAGCGAAAGTTTCGATGGATGGTTAAGCATTCAGGGGTGAAGCTTTTCGGAGGAAAATCGAAATCCACCGAGAGAAACCAATCACGCGCATAAGCCTCAAGTTCCGTCACGTCTAGCCATGATACAGACGTTACAAAAAATGCAATTATACATTCCGAACTTGAACATTTTGAAGACTCTGTACCAGTAGCAATTTTTCTGTCCAAGTCTAAATGAAATTTATTGAAAATCGTTGATGTCACTATTTTCAATCAGTGTTTTTCAAACAGACAACACTTATTTACTGTTTCTAATTAATATTTCTCAATTTTAATTCGTTGATATGCACCACAAAAAAGGCTCTTATATAATTTAAATCGAAATTGTACGAGTAATGCATAGATACCTAATAAACAATAAATTTTCTTTTTTAGAGATTTGAGACCAACGAGTTTCGCTAAACATCAAGAAGTACGTCGTCTCAAGTATTATGTAGTCTATGCTTTTGGCTGTCCATTTTTAATTGTAGCGCTTGGCGCTATGCTGGATCAATTGTCAATCTCGTACGATTACGACTTCCTTCGGCCACGTTTTGGTGATAAGCAGTGCTGGTTTTACGGTAAGTAACATAGAAAAGTGGAAAAATTCTTCGATTCCTAATTATTCACAAAGCGATGTAGCCTCGCGCATCTAAAGCTCTGTCTCTGTAATAATACACCAGCACGCTGTAAAAACATATATCTGTCAAGGATGGCCTCGAGTATTAATACAAAAATAATTGGAAAACTACGTCGGTGGTAGTCTCGTAGTACAGTACAGGCAGAGCAGTAGTCGGTTGTATACTCGCGGTGGCAGCGCGGAATTAAGAGAGCGAAATAGCTTCTGTTGGCTCCGTGCCAAAAGCAGCTTCGAAGTAAATGTACCGATAGTTCTGGCGTTGGAATGGAGCGTTACGAGTCCGCGAGCTGACACTGCTGCAACGGTGGCGGTACGTTAATATTTGTGGAAGACGACCATTAGGTATTTCGTATACAGAGACGCGCACATTTATTATACACCACTCGCCAAGACTTCGGTTATGGTTTTACATAAATTGTTTGCCGCATTCGTGTGAACTTGCTAATAGAAGCTCATTATTACGGATACAGATCGTTCCGTGGCTAATTGGCTTGTTCTTCATTAAAAGTCAGTATCTTCAGTCAGTTTTTTCAGTAAAACAATTAACTAGGTCTGAAACATCGAAAAGATATCTTCATACGATGACGTATCAAATTTTTGTATTATGACCTTTGAAAGAAAACTGTTTCACCCCGCGCCGATACGAATCTATAAAACTATCAAGCAGAAATTTACTATTACTACCGAGGTGCTTTAAAAGAAAGAAAACATTGTACAAGAGTTCAAAGTTTCTTCGCGACATGCACATGAACACTTGCTAACGTTCAATATTGAAATGTTCTTTCTCACTTTATTAATTCAACGAATATGGGGTGCGGAGCTTTTATCGTTTGCGCGACATCTTATACCTCGTTGGCTCATTTGATCTTTATTATGGCCTCTAAAAATGGTAATTTTACTGGTAGAAGCTCGCCCTGCCGATATACTGCGGATAAAAAAACGCTGACTTCAATGTCTGATTCGGGTCTATTATTGTCACCATTGGCAGAGCACCACTAGGTTAATGTTTTTTCGCGTTCAAAACGACTTTTATGTAATCGCTGCTGCAAAAAGAATTTCTGCCATGAGCATAGAGGTATTTCCAGGGTGGTTTCGTTCGACGACGATCTTTTTCCTTTACGACTGAATTTCTGATAAGATACTAGGTATCTTCTGTACTTCTGTTGTGTGTATAAACATGCACTTTTAAATGTTAGCATACTCGAAAATGCTATTGATAATGTATCTTTTACTTATGATTATCACGTTACTTTCGATAGGTAATTTTTATAATGATTATATTTTTTTACAGGAAACATGGAGATCCTTGCTTACTTCTTTGGTCCAATTGGTTTGTTGCTGATGATTAATGTTTTATTTTTCCTTTCGACTGCTCATGAATTGACTTGTGGTCTGTGGAAAGGAGATATTATCAAAAGTACATCTGAACGGTACGTTTTTAATCTTTCTTCATATGCTTATTTTATATTTTGTACATATTTCTAATTAAACCATGTATTTTGCATAGCAGAGCCAAATTGGGCAAAGTTTGCTTGAAGCTAGTCATCCTCATGGGCGTTCCATGGATATTCGACGTGATTTCGTGGATGGCGGGAGGACCCAACTATTTTTGGTACGTGACGGACCTATGTAACGCAGCCCAGGGCGTGCTGATTTTCAGCGTCGTGGGCTGCCGTCCACAGCTTTGGGCGGCGTTCAAGCGGCTCTTTGTGAAAAAACCTCAAACCCACTTCAGTAGCAAAGTTAACGCTGTGAGCATGACGAGCCATGGGAATCCCAGCGCTGTCGACGATAGCATGACGCGCGGTGCGAGCACCAAACTCGAAGGAATCGAGACTATTTGTTGAGGGAACAAAGAATCATTATCGAGTCCTAGATAGCCAATTTTTTCTAGATCTAAAACGTTTCTGGAATAGTTTGTTGTTGTTTATTACTAGAATAATGTTAAGAGTTATTTCAAAATAGCATAATCCAATGTAATTTTACTGAGTTCACTGGTTTGAGTAAGTATTTAATATGCTGCTTTTGTTTGTTAAGATGACTGAAAAGCAACACTTCTTGTCAATGTTTGATGAAAACTGTAAAGTATTTTAGAGAAATGATAGGACCTAATGTTACCATTTTATTATTATCTATAACGTAATAGCTGTAGATTTTGCACTGATAAATATTAAACGTGTACTTATTGCTGTGATATATATTATAATTTTTACATGTAGGAAAATTATAGATTTTAACGTTTTTACGGATGAGTCAATGTATTTGGATGATTTAGTAAATACACGATTTCAAGTATTTTTCAATAAAATGCATTGTTTAATCAACTGAATAAATAACTAAGATAATTTAATTCCTTAATAAAAGCTAAAATTTGTAGTTATCCCAATTTGTAAGTATGGAGTATAGAGAACGTACGTAATTAACTCACATATATAAGTATTAATTTACGTACAACTAATTAAGAAAAACAGTTACAATATCTTAGTAACCATAAAAATAAAACTCAACTTACTCTTACATTTTCAGACAGAAATGAAGCTACATGATTAAAGCAAAATATAACCATTTTGCATCATTTTACTTTTTGTTTAATTATCTGTAACTTGAATGTTATAACTTCATTTACTCAAGTATTTATCTCACATCAGAAGTTTTTACTTTTTCTAATTTGCTTGATCAATATTTCATAAGCTTATGCAGTCAAACTTAATTTATTTTAGTAAGTTGAAAAGAAAAAAACTTAACTTGTATTATATTTTACTTGAATTGCATCACTTGATAATAAAACAAATTATTTTTAAGATTTCTTCATAAAAGTATGAATAGCCTGATATACTCTAAAAATGTGTAAACGTGAAAATCATAACTGAATTCATAACATATCAAAATTTCAAAATATGGAAGACACATTATTAATATATAACACAAAAAAGTGCATTTCAAAGTGTGAGAGAAACGTTTATTCTTCACAGTTAAGATCAGTAGCATAAAATAATTATTATTAAATAATGGTAGTGCTTAAGACGCAAAACTTTTTGCTGTATTAAGAATTTTTGATTTTGTAAATTCTATAAGAGTATTTGCATGAAAAAAAAATCATTGAAATAATTACGTTATAGTAAAATATACGTATCAAGGAATGTGGGAGTAAAAAAATAAACAATTTTGAACAGTCAGGTAATTTTTAATACGAGAATAAAAATCAAAAAAATTCGAAAATTATTTTGAACTCCACAAACGATTTTGATTGGTCCGCATAACTGTGACATCATACTTATAACCTAAGTCGGCTGCTGTATGTAATTTGTATACCTATATACATATATGCGTCTACTGATAAGTATGACGTCGCGGTCCGCTCGCACAGCTTCGGGCGCTTTCGGCGCGTTTTCGGCCGTTTGAAGAGTTGTAATTTTTGAAACGATAAATTTTTAAGTAAAAACGCAATGAAAAATTAAAAAAAAAATATTTATTGATAATTCATAAATGTTGATTTCAAAAATATCATTACTTTTTTTTATGCAAATACCCTATTAATATAGTAAATTAAAAATTACATTAAAAAAAATATAAACAAATGTAAGTACAATTAACTTGCTAGCTGGTGAGTGACACACGCTCCTCGATGAAGAAATGGTAGCAAATAGTACTTTATGGCACGCTAACCTAAAAATCGCAACTTCGCCGCTACTTTTAGGCTTTTGTACCATAAAATATTGTATGCAACTGATACGGATATGCTTTTCCAACGAAACTCGTTACAGCCCTCGCCTTCGGCTCGTGCTGCAACCCCTCGTTTCGCTGAAAAAGTATATCCGTACCCGTTGCATAAAGTACTATTACGATAGAAGTGACATAAGTAACACTTTTTGGCACGGCGTAGTTTGGGGCCTGAGCGCAGCGAGGGTCGTAATAGCTGGACCGAAACGTGTCCCCATGGCATGAGTATCGTACGATATGCAGATAACACCATGATTCTCTGCAAAACAAAGAATATAGATCAGGGTATAAAAATTCTGGAAAAAAATCTTAAGGTGATGGTAACTTTTTTTTTATCACAGCGTGCGGGAAGTGCGATTTCCCGCACGCTCAGCCGTGCAGGAAGTACGTAATTCCCGAGCAGTACTGTAAAAAATAGAACAATTCTTTAATAACCTTAAACTTGAACTTTTCCCAGAAAAGACAAAATTTATTATTTTTTCAAAAGAAAATTACCCACGCATAGAAAAAAAACCTCTAACAATGATCAAATATTTGGGAATGACCATGGATCATAAACTAACATGGACACCACACATAAATAACATAATAGGAAAAGCATCTAAAATTACAAATGTCTTAAAAGCACTAAGAACCACTTGGTGGGGTGGAAACCCCCATTTGTTTTTAACTATCTACTAGTCTCTTGTAAGGAATATCATCGAATATAACAGCTTCATTACAAATAGCCACAAACACTCACTGGCTGAAAAGCTGCAAAAAATCCAAAACCACAGCATAATACTAGCTGCTGGTTACAGTTTCCACAGCATTAACCGTCATCCATGCAGAAACAAACATACTACATCTAAAGACCTGGAATAGATAATTAGTTCTCAAATTCCGATTAAAAGCGTCCTCTATCTGCAATAACACTCTGATAAGAGACATCAAAGAACTAAAAAATGATATAACTCGATCAGACAAATACCAAATAAAAAATAATTACCTATTAATGGAAACCCTAAACCAACTACAACGAATACAATACACAGCACTAACACCCAAACCATCAGTAGACACTTCAACAGGAAAAATAATAAAAAAAACAAACAACCCTCAAGAAACATTTGAACACTTCCCTAAAAATAAATTTGAAAATTACGTTGGTATTTACACTGATGGGTCAAAAAAGGAAGGTGCAGAGAACGTGGGTCTGGCAATGCTATGCCCACAATTAAACTTTCACCAACAATTCAAAATCAACAACAAAGCTTCCATATTCGCAGCAGAATCTCTAGCAATTCTCATGGCTATAGGGTACATTCTATCTAATAATATTAAAAAAGCCATCATATGCACAGACTGTCAAAGCGCTCTGACAGACATTAACAACTACTCCCCAGTAAAAAAAACTGACACATCTTACATTATCCTGGATGTTACATCACTACTCTTTTTAGCAAAGAACAAGGGTATAAACATCAGGCTAATGTAGATTCCAGCTCATGTCAACATGACACACAATGAAGCAGTAGACCCATTGGCAGAGGTAGCAACTGATACAGAAACACAACTGATACTTGACTTGCACCACTCAGACTTGAATGAAGCAATTTTAAAAAAAGTCAACCAAGAAAATAAACAAAAACTATTTAACGAAGCCACATTTGAAGGTACTCAGTTCTCCACAAATTACTTTACAGACACTAAAAATAAGCCATGGTTCGCCAAGTCAAGGTACGAAGGATACCACATCACGCACGATCAACAGACTAAGAGCCGACCACCACTCACTAGCAGAAAGCCTGCATAGGAAAAATATAATAGACTGATAGAACTGTCAATGCAGGTTTGAAATCCAAGACATTGATCACATCCTTTTTCAGTGCCTTCTATACTCAACTAAAAAAAGAAGTTTTAAAGCCCAGCTAAAAAACTATACGATAGAAAATTCTATCACAAAAATCAATACATCTACACCAATTCTTAAAGCCCAAAACAGGGGAGATGACGATATCCGTGGCACCGCCAGATTATGATGAATTCCGACAAAGGGCGCTAAAACTTGATGATATATGATCATAAAATATTTTTAAACTTCACCTAATTGCATTTAGCACCCTTTATGTGTTTTGGACTCACCCTCAAATTCACACCTTCTGAAGGATACCATAAATGTTTCCATTTGATGTGAGAATGGAAGGAGTTAGGTATGTAAGGTAAGACGAGGAGGGTGTGCAGAGACGCAATCCCCCCACTGCCCAAAAAATGCCATCATAGAAAATAAAAAAGTACATATTTAAAAATGAATAAAATTCAAAATACAATTTCAATTGTGAAATCGAAAAAATTGAAAATAGTTTTCAAGAAAATATCAATATAATTTTCATATAAAAGTAAAATTTACAGTGGCTGACCATTCGTTCAAGGAACAATCTGTTTATAGGACGGCCTACCATTCAATCAAGGCACGATCCGTTTATAGAAAGGCCTTATCTCACACCATTACGCAACTCATGTCATACTTACCACTCACCCAATACTCACAATCGCACGCTATTATGCACTGACACAATCCGTTTATAGGATGGTCTACCATTCACGCAAAGCACGAATCGTTTATAGGACGGCCATCACATACCTGCATGCTTTTTTCTCGACGTCGAGGGTGCTTTCGACAACGTGAATATTGATATACTCATGGACAGTCTCTCGAGACTCGGTTGCTCATCGTGTCCGTTCAAATTCATTAAATTCATCACTCATGAGAGAATCATTCACACCACTAACAACGACACAACACGACGATCGTAAAGGGGTTCCTCAAGCCTCCGTGCTAAGTCTGCTCCTCTACTCCATCTACGAAGCTTCCATCATCGAGGACCTGCCAGCTCACGTCTACATCTCCCAATTTGCGGACGACCTGGCAGTGTACACCATCTCCGGAGACTCCGTCTGCAGCATCTCCACCCTTGAGAACTCACTACAAATCATCGATCGCAATTTGAACAAGCTCGGCCTCAACATCGCCCCTCATAAAACCAAATTTATACACATCAACAACAAAAAAACCAAACCAGGGAGTAAAGCGATCAGGGTTCGCGACTCCACAATAAAATCCGGAAATAATTATAAATTCCTCGGAATAATTTTCGACTACGAGCTCTCTTTCAAAGCTCACGTCAACCACATTCATACCAGATGCTCATCAGCAATGAACATGATTAGATTTCTGCGAGGCACGTGGTGGGGCTCTCACCCAGAGACGCTGACTACCATGTACAAGTGCTACATCCGCTCGATTCTCGATTACGCCTGCTACGTTTACTACCCCAGCATCTCCACGCTCCAATTAAAACTAGAAAGAATTCAGTACGCAGCTATAAGACTCTGCCTTGGATACAGGCAAAGCACTCCCACCAATATTCTTCTCGCGGAATCAAAACTACCATCGCTGCGCGAGCGCGCTCACTTCTTGGGGAAGTCGTCAGCGGCCCGAAAGTAGCACTTCCCGGCCGCTGCGCTAAACGGGATATTGCTATTTTCGGGCCCGGGGTATGTAAAATCGTATACTGGCCTATACCGGGAAAAAAAGAAAGCCTCAGTGCACGTGCTAATTGACCTCGGCTTCGCCTCGGTTGCTTATTTCACGTGCCCTGGGACTTTTCTATTTTTCCCGCCTAGGGCAGTAATATACTATTACGTACCCCGGGCCTGAAAATAGCAATATCCCGTTTAGCGCAGCGGCCGGGAAATGCTACTTTCGGGCCTGTGGTACGTAAAATATATTATTCAGTTTTCAAGAAAACTGGCTTAAAGTTTAAGCCTCCTCAGCTTGATACATGTAACAAATGTGATTTATTTGCTAATGCCTTGAAATATGAAACAGACTTGGAGAAGAAAAATGAAATTGAAGCTTCGAGACAAGCACATCAACTACTAGCAGAACAATCATACGCAGAGAAAAGAAAAGATAAAAAGTTATGCTTAGAATCAAGAAATAGTCATAAAATGCTAACTTTTGATCTCCAGCAATATTTACCAACGCCTAAACTAGAAACTTCAGTTTCGTTTTACAAGCGACCATTATGGACTTTTAATCTGACTATCAACAGTCCAACTTCAAATACAAAGTGCTATATGTGGTATGAATGTACTGCCAATCGTGGAGGTAATGAAATTGCTTCTTGTCTTTATAAATATTTCAGACAGATTGATGCTGATGTGAAAAATATCACAATGTATTCTGATTGCTGCCCTGGGCAAAATAAAAATAAAATAATATTGGCCATGGTAGCAGCTTTTATTATAACACAACAGTCTGTTCAGTGTATAGATCATAAATTTTTGGAGCCTGGTCATACACACATGGAGTGTTACTCAGATCATGCTTTAATTGAGAAGGCAAAGAAGCGATATCAAATCCAAATTCATCACCCAGATGATTGGTATAACCTAGTAAAAACTGCCAACACGAAACAAGGAAAAGAATTTGAAGTAATAGAAATGATGCAAACGGATTTCTATGATTTCAATGAATTATTCAAGACTATGTTTACCAAGAGAAACCAATGAAGCAAAAGAAAAATTCATTTGGAAGGATGTAAAATGGATTAGATATGATAAATCACAAGTTGGTAAAATTTTTTACAAGAAAAGTTTTAATGAAGAGGAGAAATTTTCAAGTTTAAGTATTCGCAAGAAAGGCAAGACCAGCTACTCATTAAAAAATTTAAAACAGTGTTATCTGCATCCTCTTCCTATAAGCGTAGAAAAAAAAAGATTTAGAGAGTGTATTAAATCTCATTCGCCCAGAATTTAGACAGTTCTATAAAAAATTACCTACCGATGAAACAGTCAACACAATTGATTTTGATTTAACTGATCTTGAGGATCTTGAAGGTCAATTAAATCTTAATGAAATTGATCCAGAAAATCAATTAGATCAAAATGATCTCTATGTACCTGAAAATGAGACAAATTTCATTGAAGAAAACGAAGAAGATGTCAATCAATCACATATGAAAAATGAAATAAATAATGTAGCATCAACTTCAAAACTTCCAGCGAGAAATTCGAGACGTACCAAAAAACATTTAAATCCTGATTTTGTATACTAGTTATATAAAAATTATAAAAATATCAAATTATAAAAAATTCAGATGTAATTGAAATAAAATATATTTATTCAAAATAGGAAATAAAATTTTCTATTTTATATGTAATATAATAAATAATGAATATAGTTTTATAAATAAATGTAAGTGTATTTTCATCTTTTATTTATCCTGTAT
Source organism: Trichogramma pretiosum (assembly GCF_000599845.2). NCBI lineage: Eukaryota > Metazoa > Arthropoda > Insecta > Hymenoptera > Trichogrammatidae > Trichogramma > Trichogramma pretiosum. The sequence continues at coordinate 94,686 of NW_019640794.1, forward strand.
CTTTTTTGTATTTATCCTTTTTCGTTATACTTGAGAGTTGACCTTACTTTAATATGATAAGAGCTCTAATATTTCATTAAAAAATCAATTAATTAGTTTATGGTTCTAAAGTGAACCAAATTATTCTAATTGGAAAAAGTTTGCCTGCGAAAGTGGACTTAAGTGCAAAGCGTGGAAAGGCAAAACAACTTAAGTCCATATTTTTGGTCGGTATCATCGCTATGATGCGCCTTTCAATTTCATACATACATAGTTCAAAAGCTACCTCATAGTAGCTTAAAACATCATAGGTTCAGACCTCAACTCGTCCGCGTCTAGTTAGGCTGGCACAATCAACTTAAAACGCGTTTTTCTCGAAAACACGAAAAATGGACTTAAGTCGTTATGCCTTTCCACCACAGATATATAATCTCATGTAATACTATTTGTAGAATAACTGTAACTCAAATGCAATAAAGTAAGTGTGAATACCCCTAGACGGATCCTAACACACTATAATATAAAAAAAAAAAAAAAACATACATGCAAAGCACGTTCCGTTTATAGGAAGACCTTATAATACACCATTCACTGACACGATCCGTTCATAGGACGGTCCACCATTCACTGACACGATCCGTTTATAGGATGGTCTACCATTCACCGAAGGCACGATCCGTTTATAGGATGGTCTATACCATTCAATCAAGGCACAATTCGTTTATAGGGCGGCCTATCATTCACTCTCCCTCCTCCTTCTCTGTCTCTGGGAGACTGAGCTCCGGGCTTGGGACCGTCGTAGCGGAGTTACCATTCACTGACACGATCCGTTTATAGGATGGTCTACCATTCACGCAAGGCACGATCCGTTTATAGGACGGCCATCACATACATGCAAGGCCCGATCCGTTTATAGGACGGTCTACCATTTACGCAAGGCACGATCCGTTTCTAGGAAGGCCTTATCTTACACCATCGCGCAACTCATGTCATACTTACCACTCACCCAATACTAACAATCGCACGCTATTATGCACTGACACGATCCGGTTATAGGATGGTCTACCATTCGCACAAGGCACGATCCGTTTATAGGAAGGCCTTATCACACACCATTGACTGACACTATTCGTTTATAAGACGGTCCACCATTCACTGACACGATCCGTTTACAGGATGGTCTACCATTCACAGAAGGCCCAATCCGTTTATAGGAAGGCCTTATCACACACTATTCACTGACACTATCCGTTTATAGGACGGTCCACCATTCACTGACATGATCCGTTTATAGGATGGTCTACCATTCACCGACACGATCCGTTTATAGGATGGTCTATCATTCACGCAAGGCATGATCCGTTCATAGGACGGCCTTCACATACATGCAAGGCCCAATCCGTTTATAGGATGTTACTATTCACGCAAGGCACGATCCGTTTATAGGATGTCACTATTCACGCAAGGCACGATCCGTTCATAGGACGGCCATCACATACATGCAAGGCCCGATCCGTTTATAGGACGGTCTACCATTCACTCTCCCTCCTCCTTCTTTGTCTCTGGGAGACTGAGCTCCGGGCTTGGTACCGTCGTAGTGGAGTTACCATTCACTGATACGATCTGTTTATCGAATGGTCTAACATTCACGCAAGGCACGATCCGTTTACAGGAAGGTCTAGCATTCACGCAAGGCACGATCTGTATATAGGACGGCCTTATCACACACTATTCACTGACACTATCCGTTTATAGGACGGTCCACCATTCACTGACATAATCCGTTTATAGGATGGTCTACCATTCACCGACACGATCCGTTTATAGGATGGTCTATCATTCACTCTCCCTCCTCCTTCTCTGTCTCTGCAAGACTGATCTCCGGGCTTGGAACCGGCGTAGCGGAGTTACCATTCACTGATACGATCTGTTTATAGGATGGTTTATCATTCACTCTCCCTCCTCCTTCTTTGTCCCTGGGAGACTGATCTCCGGGCTTGGAACCGACGTAGCGGAGTTACCACTAACTGACACGATCCGGTTATAGAATGGTCTACCATTCACGCAAGGCACGATCCGTTTATAGGAAGGCCATCACATACATGCAAGAAATGATCAGTTTATAGAATGACTTTATCACATACCATTCACTGACACCATCGGTTGATAGGATGGTCTACCATTCACCGACACGATCCATTTATAGGATGGTCTATCATTCACTCTCCCTCCTCCTTCTTTGTCCCTGGGAGACTGATCTCCGGGCTTGGAACCGACGTAGCGGAGTTACCATTAACTGACACGATTCGGTTATAGGATGGTCTACTATTCACGCAAGGCACGATCCGTTAATAGGATGGTCTATAATTCACTTTCCCTCCTCCTTCTCTGTCTCTGGGAGACTGAGCTCCGGGCTTGGGACCGTCGTAGCGGAGTTACCATTCACGATACGATCTGTTTATAGGATGGTCTACCATTCACGCAGGGCACGATCCGTTTATAGGAAGGCCATCACATACATGCAAGGCACGATCCGTTTATAGGAGGACCTTATCACGCACTATTCACTGACACGATCCGTTTATAAGATGGTCCACCTTTCACTGACACGATCCATTTATAGGATGGTCTACTATTACCTACTACATGCAAGGCACGATCTGCCTACTACACGCAAGGCACGATCTGTTTATAGGAATGCCTTATCACACACTATTCACTGACACGATCCGTTTATAGGATGGTCTACCATTCACCGGCACGATCCGTTTAGAGGATGGTCTACCATTCACCGGCACGATCCGTTTAGAGGATGGTCTATACCATTTAATCAAGGCACAACACAAACCCTCGCTTTGCTCGGGCTGCAAACTGAGACTCTTGCGAGATAGAAAACCCTCCGCCTGAGTCACGAAATTGACTATTGGCCAATATTGTTGACGAGTGTTGCATCACACCTTTGCTCAAGAGAGAAATTACGGCAAGGTTTTGAACGCCATCATTTCTGAATTGGTCGAACAATGAAAACAATGGTGTATTTTCTTTTTTGTTGTATTGTATTGTATTGTTGTTGTATTTTAATAACAATACTTCTCGCAATTACATACTTCCCTCACGGTTGAGCGTGCGGGAAATAAAAACTTCCCGCAACTCGTGATAAAAAATAGACGTAATGTACTAATATCTGACTCGTGTGCGTGGTGCTTCTCGCCCTCGTACTATACCGTTGGCTGCGTTAAGATTGCTGTTGTGTTTGTTGAGCAGTCGAATGATTTTTTTTATCAATAAAATATTCGCAATCTTTGGCCAGATCGCTACAAATTTCGTGCAACAAAGTGTTTCCATAGCGAAGGGCGTTTGGATTACGCCATTTTCGAGCAAGTACCTCACGACTTAGACTTCCTTGTTGTCTACGGCTAAGTGCAGGTTGTGATCCATTTGTCATAAAGGGTCGTGTATCTTCCTGCCAGACTTGTCGATGGGTTCGATCTTGATGCCCGACTTCACGAGGCTGCGTATGATTAGGTAGTTGCTTTTTTCGATGACGCGTAACAGCACCCAGTTTGACAACTCGACGGTGTTGATGAACTGCTTGAGTAAGATCACCGGATTTCTGTAGTTGCGACAGCATCGAGTCTCTGTATTTTCCTGAATTTTCTGACGCTTTTTGAGGATCTCATCATCGGATAGATCAGCGTAGGTTCTTTTCTTTGCTACGGGAGACGTAGACATATTTTAGCACTCGATTAAACAATCCTTGTCGAATTTTCGTTCAAAACTCTGCACTTTATAACCTCATAGTAATACAAGGCACGCTGTTAAACAATATAGACGAATGTGGAATGTATAGCTGTTTTCGTGCGCCTGCGATTGCAGCTCACTGATGTATCATTATGCCTGTTTGACTGACCGCACATTTGCATGCGGTATTGTTTACTTTCATCGTCCATCTCTTTTGCACCAACCGTCTATTCGGCGACAAAATTCGTGTTTGGTCGTTGGCGCTCTTTTGTCATGTTAGCCGCCACTGAACGAAATTCAAGCTAAATTTGTTAGGGGTAATCTTAGTAAGTAATAAGTTTTTTATACCCTATTGAAGTCCTTGTTCTAATCCGCAATGTATTATTCAATTCTAGCAGTTAGTCAAAGACTTTTATGTCAAACAATAGTATGTAATATGGCGATACATTTAGTTATATTGCAAATTGTTGAGTAAAGAGATAAAATATTAAAAAATACCTGGTTTCAAAAGAAGTGAAATTTCAATTTGCAATTTCGCAGTTGGACCTGTAGAAGATTTCTTTTCGCAAGTTAGTAAAACCACAAATATCTTCGATAAAATCACTATGAAACAACTATAAGAGTCTTTCAAACGACGAACAATCGGTGATTCATCTAGAAATTTACTTGATCGCAAAAGTGACTCTTGGTCGACGGGGATAGAGCAGTGGCAAGGATAGAGAGAGAGTACCAACATATAGTTTAACTGCGAGACCGCAGGAACGATTGGCTCCTTTACAGCTCGTATATATTATATGCTTCTGCACGATATCGCTCAGCTGCACGAATATAACTTTGACACTCGACTGTGTGGTATTATATGAGAGAGCTACGAGTCAAGTAAGTGAAGAGAGCCCGCCACTGGTCCGACACGCCAGTTGACTCTAACAACTTTATAGATGACAAAAATCCTTATTGTACAAAATTGCGTCCCCCTGCTCCATGCTACATCACCCAGCCGCTAGAGTCTGTGTGTTTTTAAAGGCTACTGCTTTGTTTTGTTTTTGTGCGGTCCAATATAAATATTCATCAACTTCGTATAAGTCTTGGTTTTTAAGTCACGCGCGAGGAATTTTGTTCTCGACTGCAAAGCTAACTTGAAAAGTATTGTTCGAAAGTTTTTAACTCGGTTGCCGGAGCAACGGATCGGATTTTGTCAAGTCCTCGTTTCTTTGGTAACTTTGGAGTTTTACATTTTGGCGATGCTGGTCATACTTAAACTAAACTTAATATTCGGAAAAAAATGACAGTAGAAAGAAGTAATATACAATCAATGAAGCTTCATTTAAATCCGATTATGCATGTTTTCCAATTGCAATAATATAACAAAGAAATGAAGTAATACAGTCTGAAAAGTTTACCAGTCATTCGTGTAATTCTCTCTTGTATTGTTGAACTTCTCACATTAAGTGACGATATAATGCGTACGTGAAAATTTCTTCAGATTATGCAGCTAAAGCAAGCACGAAGTCATAATGTAAACCCTGGATTCTGTCAATTGTCAACTTCCGGGCACCAATTTTAACTAACAATCTAAAGCTGTAAGACTGTTATCGCACTCATATTAAATTTATCCACTTCCCATCGTGTTCATTACCCAAATTCTTTATTGAATATTTACTATAGATTTAGAGGGGTCAAAAAAATCATTTTGATATGAACTTACAGCAAAAAATAGATAAAGATTTTTTTCTTGCTCGCAAATAGAGAAAAAATCTAGATGACCAACTCTTTTCAAATGTTCTTATTTTTTCAATTTACATTTAAAACATATTCATATCAAAGAAAAGTATGTTTAAAAAATAAAAAATGTGATATGTTAGTTTTTGGAAAGATTTGCGGCCTCTGCATGTCACACCTATAAATTCAGTCGCAAGGCCGCTGTTAACAATACCTTGCATATTTTTACCTCATAATATCTGATATATATTTTATAAAACTTTTATTTAAAAAAACTCACAGATTAATTTCCAAACACGAATAAAATGAAGGAATACAATGATGATTAAAATAATCGATAATTTTTCAAGATTGTATTTTCATATAATTGAGAAAAAAAATAACCTATTATTTTTCTATTAATTTTAATCTTCATCAATTATTGCCTCTACTTCGAAAAAAGGCTTAAATTTGGACTTCTAAGACCATCTTTCCCCATAAAACTCCTTTAAAAATTTTTCATTTTACTGTGATATTGTTCATTTGCATCCAGCAGAACTCCATTTTTTGTTTTGTACATAAGACACAGCCAAATCATGAGACAAAGAAATAAACGCGTTGCAAAGACCTTTTAGCACTCTGGGTTCTTTACCCTCATTACGTCGGTCTTGAATTTCTTTCTCTCAATTCTTCCATGAATTTTGCTTTTATTCGTTTGCTTTGTCAATTCATTTTTCAACTTCAGAAATTTTCACAATGAAAAATATTCTTAGAAAATAAAAATTATGATTTATATTATCTCTAATGCCAATTCAAGAAAAAGAATGAAAAGTTTTTACGACATACGTACAGCTTTCACTCAAAAGTTTTGAAATGCGTGATTGTTGAAGTTTATTAAAAAATTAATTATCGTTCGCAAGTGGTCACTTCTAGGCCTATATATTTTCATAAAAATGAATTTTTTCATTTAACATCAATTTTTTTCTACAGTTCTCACAATTATACTGCACTATGTATAACTATACGTGCCCTCGTTGGTCTTTTCAATTTCGTCATTTTTTAATTTAAAATAAATTCAATTCAATAAAAAAAATTCAAATTCAATAAAAAAATTTCAACTTTAAACCGCCAATAAGTAGACCAAATCATACTCATGTCATACTTACCACTCACCCAATACTCACAATCGCACGCTATTAAACATCTTGTAGCACGCTACTGAACGACCAATCAGCACTTATAAATTGCTTACGCTGAAAATCGCATCACTTGTTTGCTTATATATAAAAATAGATATTTTAGATTATTTTATTTGGATCGGCGCGTATAACCCCATAGAGTACTAAGCCCTTGATAGATAGATAGTTAGATAGCCCCATTTTCTGTTATAATTGATATTTAAAACTTGTTTTATTTAATTAAATATTTTTATCGTATATACTTACTAGGGGGGATCCGCCCCCCCCCCCNCCCCCCCCCCCCCCCCCCCCCCAATTGACCAATATAGATAAAATGAAAATGAAAAATGAGCAAGAGTAAAATATGTATGAAAAAAGGACTCAATAGTATATTTAAATAATAAAATCGTGGCAAAATTTCTCATCCAATTTATTATAGGTGAGGAATGTGATAACGATTGATAGTAATCTTCTACGTAAGACCCTTTTAAAATTCCTTGATAGAATTAGCCATAATGATGAATTTGCCCGGTTATATTTATTTAACCCTAAAATTCTGAAAATTTTCACCAACCCTTATTTAAAAATCATACATTTAGTATTTACAATTTCTATATAAAGTCTTTGAAAAATAAAAAAAAAAATTAACTAAACAGTAAATTAATGGTTTGTGTGATTGTCTTTCGAAATGCATTTTTAACAAGTGAATTTTTCGCTATATCGTTAAAACCGAGCGTCGTTGATATAGAGTATAATATCGTTCGTGACATTTTCTTCCTTTGGGAGCGCACCGTCTGCTCTATTGCATCCTCTTAAACCAGTTTTCTGAACTTGTTTTGGATCCCCCTTCAATGTCAACCTTCAAATATATTTACGCTCCAAATGTACAAGATCGATGTCACTTTCACGATCAAAAATTTGATGAGTCACACGTTTAAATTGATCAAATTGCTGAAATAAACAATTTTCAATTATAAACGATATTTCTAGTTAAAAAAAAATTTAGTGGGTAACCCTAATGAATTAGCACTGCCCACTGACTGAATGATCAGAAAAAAATTTTACTTTGTTGTTTGTCAACCATCTTACCACTAAAACGCATTTTATTCGTATTCAGTGTTAAATTTGAGCACACCTCTAATACTTTTGATCATAGAAACTCTATTTAGCAATAGAACGTTTAAGTTTTCTTAACTAGAAATTCTTTTCCTTGAATAAATAATTGAATTAATATCGAGAGCAAGTTTACGTAAAATACCAAGAGTTGAAGTGATTATGAGTGACATTCTTGGGACAGCAGTCAGAAGTTCTTTGCAAATTACTTTGAATCTCACAATGAAAAGCACGTGGAGATTGTAGCGAATTTCAAGACTCTACGCGTCGCTTGTACTCTACTAATATATCTTGAGATTTTATAAAAAATACCGACTCTACAAAGGGTCGCGCATAATATAAAAAATTCAGATGGTTCGCTCGCGTTGACAATTTCTCATCGTGTTTATTATTGGTGTGCCAATCTTGACGAAAGAAATATTCTCAGTCGTCTTCAGTAATGTAAAGGAGCTGGTATTTTAGGCGGCACTGGGCATGAAAAAATGTGTTCATTGCGTTTTTATTGATACTACATGATATTTGATTAATTCATCCCCTTCAAATAATAAAGTATTCGAGTAATTTTTAGAAGGTTTGAAAATAAAATTTCTTGAATAACATTGCTCACTCTTCAAGTCGTTTTTTCTCTAGTTTTTTCCTAAAAAAAAACGTGCTTTGTAGAAGCAAAATTAAATATTGTCTTTGTATTTGCTGCTTTGTCGGGGAACTTTATACACGACAAGACTTCATTATACACGTATCCGAGCCTTATCGTAAAACTCTCACAAGCATTTCATATTTGTTTCAACCCTCTTTCCCCGATAACCTTTTACTTTATGAAAATAATGTAGGAGAAGAATGAAGTAAGAAACTTAAGATATTCCCGCATCGGTTTATTAATAAAATTTTCTGAAGGAAATGATAATAATTGAATATGAGTAATACTCTATCATAGCTGAAAATTCAGTAGAAAATTGCAGAGAATCAAGTTTCTTAGTCTTATTTTATCCCCGCTTAAGTCGCTAATTTTTGTAAGTTTCATTTTAATTATTGCCAGATAATAATAGAATTTTTCATTTACTGAACAGGCATTGTAAGTACTTGGAATTATTTTCGAAACCATATAATAGACACTCATTTACGCTGACACTATTGAATATTCCTTTTGCTTTTAAGCATATTGATTATTCTGATTATACGGAACAAATTCAATTTTGTACAAGGGTTTGGATAATATTAAAAAAAAAATTTTTTGCTCAAATATGCATTCACATCTACATAAAATTTGCACCCAATGCATGCGCCTCTGCATATCAATTTATCAATCATAATAAAACTACCTTTAGTTCAATCGAATATTATTAATTATCATAATGCAAAATTAATGTTCAAATAGCTTCAATGCATACAGGCGAAGAGTTGTTTTACGCACAGATTAATTAAAAACACTTTGAAATGTAAATAAATTTCGCTATATGTGTTCAAATCAAAGCAAATATGTACTTTATCGGTATTTATTATTGGATTCAGGTAAATGTATACCAATGAAAATAATTGCTGTATAATAACAGAGCTCGTATTTGGAAAGCGTCAACACGTGAAAGAAAACAAACAAGGGTAAATTATATGTGCAACTCCAATATCTAACAATATCAATATCAATGTAATACTGACATTCATGCATGTATGAATTACGCATTTATGAAATGCAATACGCAATCGTATTTGTAGAATATTATTTTATCCGTAACTCAGATATTTGAAAATAAAATACAAGAGTTGTAAAAAATATAAATAAATAACAAAGTGTAAACACCTACAAAGTCTACTTGCATTCGCACATACGTGTCCTTTGACAGGAAAAGACCTACGTATAACAGATAACGCATTGTCAGAGCTGAGCTGCCGTGTATCAAGTATTACACGGTGTCGTTGACATGTAATGTACGTATATCTTTTTCTTCTGTTCTTATAATCGATTACTCTAAAAGAAAGCACATTATGTGACTGCTTATGCACGCAGTCTATAAATTATATCCATCTTCACGCAGTCTTAAAATTACATAGCCGATTTTCTTTAAAAACTAGAGAAAACGATTTGTCTCTTTATAGTCCTTAAAGCTATGAGATTTTATCGGGAACAACGAGGTGCTTTGTTACTTGAAGAAAATTATTTATTCAATATGTTAATTTTACGAAAAATCGTGACATCTTCGGTTGCTGAACATAAAAGCCAATAAAAACGTTGATCAAGTTCTAATGAAGTTTGATGACTTTTATTGTAAAAATTTAATTATCATTTGGCTTTGTTTTTTTACAGGTATTTTATATTCTGCAATACGGGTATAATTACATAGCATTCATAGCTAATTTCATTGCTGTAAATCCAACTTATATCTGAATACCTAACATTCTTACAGCTTGCTGTACATTCTGCAACTATATGCCAGGAAATGTTACAACCAGCTATGTAACAATACACTAACATTTAGAAGCCGACATGAGTTTAGCAATGGTAAGCGCTGAAGTGATAGTTTACAGCAAGAAACAGAAATTATATTTTTGACATTTGCGTATTTTTTCAAGTTCAATTATGTGATTTACTCATTTTATCTAATATTATTTTAGCATAATATAATATACCAAAATCTATTCATCACCGTTAGTAATAGGTAAATGACATTTTTTTGAATTTTTGATAACTAAATATACTAAAACGATTTATAGTGCAGTTTTTTTCAATAAGTTGAAACTTTACTCCTACAGACATTTTTTTTCAGTATATTGGTACAAAAATTTCTTGTTAAAAGTACACTCCGATATTAATGATTCCTTTGACGAAATAGACCGATTCAATTTATTGAGTTATTTGTAGCCTTACACTGGATAGAAGAAGTTAATCAACCACTTCAATCATTAAATTGTAACTCATTATGCGATACACAGAGTCACTTACTCAAGAGAGCAAAGTGACTCTGTATCAATATGCATTGAGGTAGAAAATCGCACGCAGAAATTCAAAAGACAACAATTACTATATACGAACACTGTCTGAGTGTAACAAGCACATTTCATCTTCTGCGAATAAAATTTTTTGTCTTCATATACCGTTACGAAATAAATAAATAAAGATCACGATTTATGAAATTCATTAAGCAGCTAGCTTTTGCATTTGCAAGAGCATAAAAATATGCTTAGATGTATAGATATTTCAAGTAAATCTCTCGAAGCAAAAGAGCACCAACTCCCGTTGACTGCATTTTAAAAGAGAGAATATTATCGATCCTTTTGATGTGAGGTTAGCGAACACGACTACATAGTACATACTTGAATACATGTACACACCCATCGAATCTACATAAGCTGTACTAATATTTATTATTTCCCGTAAATCCTTTTCAGTTTTTTTCCGACTCATTAACACATATGGATTTTTTTGTACGTGCTGCTTTTATGGATATGCATTGCCCATACCAACACACCCTAAGGCATCTTTGATTTATAATAGATGTTACTAAAGTTCCGAGGAAAATTTTTTTAATCCTTTGAAAAAATCCTGCAGAACGAAATGTTCAAATATTATTTAGTTGCGTACTAATTATAAATGAAGATACATTCATTTTATGAAAATAAAAGGAAGTATTGACAGTTTGAACACTTACTATCGGTATTTTCTACCAATAAATCAATATAATCGAAGAATTGCTTCATCCACAAGGAAGCTCTGTGACGAATCTTAGACCGACTTGTATTAATTATTAAAAATCGTCGCTATTGAGTAATTTTTCATTTTTAATAGGTAGTTGACAATATGCAGACGTAAGGCGAGTGCACCATTAAAAAAGTGTTTGGCTTGCTAAGCACTGAATGTCATAAAACTACAATACATAAAATTACAATACATACTTCAATGTAGAAGTCGCATAATTTGAAATTCTCGGGACTGCTGCTTGTCTTTAAATTATGTTTCAACCCTATGTTTTCAATTTTTTAAATTATGTTAAATGTATGTGCTTTGTGGAGTTAACTTTTTGTGGATAATATATTCTTTGACAACATTTAAAAAAGAAATAATTCATTCTGATCTGAAATTTAATATATAATTTTGCCGTACTTTTAAGCTCCTGTGCTATAAAATATTGTATGCAACTTGTGTTTGTAAGTTTTTTTCAACAAAACTCGTGTTGCATCCCTAGTTTTTCAGAAAAAACATATTTATACCCGTTGTATAATATATTAATATGACTTAAAATTATGTTCCTTTCGCTGAATATTGTTCAACGAGCGAGGAGTATTCATGTGAGCTACTCTCGTATGCAAAAGCGATATCCCTCATCAGTTACTTACTATATTTTCCTTGTAAAGTAACATGTAAGCAAATTCTTAGTTTTAAAACTCATTTTTTGAAGAGGCATCATAAAATTTTTTGTAATACTTTAATAACATTTAAACCAAAGTAGCATACACATATTTGTTAGCCGGCCAGCGTCCATCAGAACCATTCTGGTTCATACCGAAATTTTCGTGTAAAAGTATTTTTTATTCTTGTTTATTACTACTTGTAAAACAACTTTTATTGGAGCAATAAACATTGACTTATAAATAAAAAAAAACACATAGAAACGATAAATAAACTTAGGTAGGTTTGGTGTAGCCTATAACTTTGCCAACAGAATGCGAGCAAGACTCAATCTGTTTGTTTTTATCATGTAATGCTCACCCCCTACGAGTTTTTAACCCGCCTTTTACTCTTTTTATGTTTTAATTTTTGCAATGTAAAGACGTATCAAAGAAAACGACAAAAGCAGTAGACGAACCAAGATCATTTTAAGTTTATCCACTTGATTTGACGAAAAAAAGAAAGATCTTTGGATGCAGGGTTTTTAATAGATTTTTCACTCATGTTCATTTTTGAAATGGTTGATAAAGCTTAAGGATTGTTTTTTGACGGTGACTTATTTAAAGAGGATCGAGCGATGTTCAACTCAATTCTATTTTTATATAATGAACTACTCTAAAACGAGTGTATTAATGTTTTAAACGGAAGTTAGAGACCTACCACACTGTTTCAGATAATTACTTAATTGTCAACAGCTTAGAAACAAGAGAAAGATGCAACGGTGTATAATCAGGATGCTGTCATTCAAGTACATACGCGAAACTAAACTATTTCTGTGACAAGTGAGTATATTCTAATTCCATAAGCGAGTACCTTAATTTCCTCGGCTCTTTCGATTTTTACTTTTTAAGGTCGCATCGTTGCTCTGACAATGTCTTCCCATCAATTAAACTAATAAAGGAGAAAATACTTTGAACATAAAGATTGATATATTTACAGCTACCAAAGTGTTCATGAATGTTCTAATGTATATTTTAGACTTTAAATACATTTATGGAATTGTTTAACTTACAGAATCAATAACTTTAATCGTATTTTCTCCGATCAATAATAAAACGATGTGAATAGAGTTAGTCGGATAGAATGAGTGTACTTTAATTATCAATCAAAATAATTTAGCATTCCATAGTTTTTGTTACATTAAAAAAATTACTTTTTCCAATTAAGTACTATGTACAGGTTGGCAATTAGTAATAATGAACTCATAATAAATTTTTGGGTATTACAGTATATCTATATGAGAATAGAATAATGACTTTCTTTAAAAATATATTTTAAAAATTATAAATTTTGTTAAATATATTTTTTATCATGATTATTGCTAAAACTGAAAAGTATAGTATTGGAAAGTAATCTATACCCATACAAATGAATGGAAATATGTAAGTTACTTTTAATTTATAATGTAAACAAATCAACCAGACAACATTCAAATTTGTAGGTTGCCTATTTATACGTACAGTTACAATCATGAGTTTGTCTACGTGCGTTCACACTGATCTTTGAAGAAATTTACAGATCATAGTGAACAGTTAGGATTTTGGTGAAAATCTTTATTTAAAAAAATTTGACAAATATTAAGAAACAATTAGTTTATAAAAATTTAAAGTGAATTTTATGAAAAATACCGTTTTGTCACAAGATGTTTTCGAGGCTGCGAAATGCGTGGAAGAGTCTGTTCGTGGAAGAGGCAAAAATAAAAAATCTTGTTAATACGATAAATCGTGAAAAGACAAGTGATAAAGATATGAATTTTAAAGCATCAGTAGCCCAGCAAATAAAAAAAAAGATGACAGAAGAATCTTATCTAGTTCAGTTCATATTACTCGAAGCTTTGAGACAAAAATTATATTTTGTAATTGATTATATAGCAGCTCTTGAAGTAGTAGCACCATTGAAATTTCGGATACGAAGTGAGTCGCCAATTCATGTGGCATTTAAAAATGGCATGGATGCGCCCTTCGATTCTTTGTTCCAAATTTACCCTTCGGTCAATTTCGTCGATATGAACGGAGTCTCGCATTTTCACATAGCTTGCGCACTTGGTGAATTGGACTCGGTGATTGGCTTCATAGAAAAGGGTATCGACGTTAACCATACTTGTGATAATCTACAGACGCCTCTGCACAAAGCGGTTAAATATGGTCAAAAGAACATTGTAAGATTGCTATTACAACATAAAGCTGACGTGAATTTAGCAGACGTGGATGGCAAAACACCTTTGCATCTGCTTATTGATAACTTATTTCCTACGGTAATAAGATCGCCTCACTTTGAAAAGTGTGACATTGCGAAAATTCTTATTGAATCTAAATGCGATATCAATGCAAAGGACAAACACGGCGATACGCCGTTGGCCTACTTATTTAATTATAAGCATTTCGAGCGATACACCGCCGGTCACACGGACCACATTCGACATATTCAATTGACTCTCCTAGAAATGTTGCTGACAAGGCAAGAAGAACTTCAAATAACTGAACTCAACAATCACCATCAAAATATATTTGATGTAATAATTGGCTCGTGCACTCCCGATGGCAATTTTGTATACATGATCTTTGGCGATAAGATAGGATCTGACATGATCAAACTAATTTTGGAAAAAGGAATATATGTTAACATGAAAAGCCCCTGGAATAAAAACGCTTTACAGACTGCACTATGTGCTTACAACTTGGAAATAACAGAAACTCTTTTGAAATATAAAGCCACCCGCAGACACTTGAGACGATTCACCAAATTTCCAATTAATTCGCTCTTTTTGCCAGAATTTGCAATGAATGTTCTAGCAATTGATCAAATTTTAAGGATGGTATCTTCTAAAACAGAACTCGTTGACTTTACTCCATACCCGATGATGATGGATCTTTTGCTTGGATCTCTCTCGCATAAAAATTGCGACCTAATGAAGGGCATCTTGCATGGCTGTAAGACATTTTGCCATATAAACATTTTAATTTTTTTTTTTTTTCAATAGCAAAATACATAATAATAATCAATGACGACATTTTTTCACTAGGTTATAACAAGCAAATCAAGTACAATATTGACTTAATCTTCAAAAACACATCGATATTCGATTCATTGGAAAAATGGCCATCTTATATTTACGACATGCACATGTATAAGAAAATATTGGATTGTGTGGAGTTTCACTCGTGTCGAGAAACGACAGATTATATCGTCAACAAGTGTCAATTTTATGAAGTCAACAATCCCCCAAAAGAAAACATAAATTATTTTTTTCCAGACAAAGAGAATTATATTCTCGACAAAGAAATTAAACTTGCTAAAAGAATAAAAATTAGCAGCCAATATTCGTTGTATGATATTTGTAAAATGAACTACGAAGATACATACAATATTCTTCATGACACGTACTACCATCAGCTGGTTCGGAAATTAGCCTTCGATCGAAAATTTAAATTTCTCGGTCCTTTTATAAAAGGTCACATGGCCAAAAGCATAATTTTAAAATCGATGAAGTATAGGTTAGAGGAAACCTTTGCCGAACTGATGCCCATTCATTGTGGTCAAAGAATCATCTCATATATGGAGGATGAAGAAATAGTGTTATCGAATCAAACTTTTTATCGTCCAGAAGCTAAAAAAGAAAAGGTACGAAAGTGGCCTCGTGAGCCCTCTACGAAGCAAATTTATTGCATAGTTATCTCTATGATAGTTTACGTTTACTTTGGATACTTCTACATACATCTTATGAATCCATACGGATTAATGAATGAATGGTATAGTGCGTTAATCGTAATAGCTTTGACGCCATTTTTAATACCAAAATCAAATAATGCACAATCCAATAATTTGGCCATTACTTTCAGGGAAACGTAAATGGCAATTATATTACGTGCAAATTATTACAGTGTAATCATAGAAAAGTTAACATTTTAAAATTATTCTATAATGTATCTGAACAATTGAAAAATATTTTCAGAAAAATTAAAGTAGATTCTACTTTATAGTCCGATGTTAAGTAAACGCTGTATTATGTATTTGGTACATATTTGTTAGATTTTAACCTCTTAAAAATTATTACAATTGTAAGTGTAAATATATGTCATAATAATTGTATATTTATTCCTCAAATCTATCATATACAAGTTAATAAATGATGTTATGAATAAATTATTTTGTAAGAACTTTTTTTGATCACTTGTCATTGTACAGCTCAGTTCTTATCCAAAATCATATTGTAGCAACTGATAAAACAATTTTTTCATTAGATGAAGCTGCACGAGATAGACTTAAAAAAATCGTATTTCTATTTTGCATGCATAAATACAAACTTTTTTGATTCATGCAAAATAATGTTAATCTTATTAACTTTATAAGATACCATTTTTAACCGATCCACTAGTAAAATCTTTTTAAATATCCGTGTCATAACATGTAGCCTGATATACTTCACCATATTTATCAAATCTCTACGAAAAATTATCAAATAATTTATTAATGAAATAATAATCAATAATAAGATTAAAATCTCGTTTAAAAATTAGGAAGAAATTAAGTAAATTCTGTTTTAACTCTATCCGAGCTATGAAAATTAAACTCTATAAGAAATGTTCGATAAATTTTTCATGATTGAAGTAACATTTTTACAATATATACGACGAAAAGAAGCTTGATTACATACTTTAGAATTATTACATCAATTACGTAAGCAGCTTGAGCACACTCGTAGAGATATAGCGAACCGTATACAATGGGCAGAGCCTCGAAAAAAGTGAAATACTATCTTAGGACATAAGCGGGTTCGAAGCTTGGCATGAGCATACACAAATGCAATGCCAAACAAAAACGTACACTCTATTTGATGTGCATACACAGTATAAGTTGGCAAAATCAATTCGGTAGGATTGAAAAGCCTTACCCGTCAAGACACATATTTTTGAGGGGGAATATCGAATAAAACCTGTGTACCCCGTGAAAGAATAAGAACATCATGACGTTAGTATAAAAAACGAACTCGGTTGTTTATTATTCTCAAGTTTGTTTGTCAAAGACGGAATTCAATTTGTTGCATGACTCTCCCATACTATTCATTATGGTCGAAATATGTGACAGCAAAGTAATTAAAATAATTTAATTTAATCTAAAAATGTATATGAAAGTATCATTATTGATTCATATTTTCATCGTATATATAAAAATCATGAAAAATTGACCAATTTTGAGTTTAAAATTAGTTACTATTTTTTGAAAAATTATTTTTTTAAAGTTCTGAAACTTAATTTATAAAACTTTCACAGTAAATACTACATAATTTAATAGTTTATCGTAATATAATCTAATTTTTCAAAGACAATAACAAAGTATAACTTATAATAAAATGTAAACATTAAATTTGTTATTGTATTTGCTGCCCTCGAATCATCTGAAAGAATTATGTGAATGGTATTAATATTAGTACTAAATTTATCTCAGAAGTAATAACATATTTTTTTTGAAAATAATTTTTTTATAATTGTTTTCTTTATACTTTGCCGGCTAGGTGCTACCGCTGGCATTGATATTTTAATCATTTTTGTAACTCATTGTGTCCATTACAAAGTTAAAGAAAGGCGAATACGTAAAACAACGAACATTAAGTCCATTTTCTGTCAGTGAATTCTATTAAATATTCAATATGGACCATGACCATGATTGCGATAGCAGAATATACTCATGCAAAACATGCAAAGAAGAATTTCAACACTCATCTGCTCTCAAAATGCATCTCAATAAACAACACACGAAATCAGACCAATTAAATGATCAAAATAAGGGTGGCGTGAATTCTCATAATGGCATAGATTATATACCACGAAGGATAATTGAAAATGATTCTGATCATTCCTATTTCAGTGATACAGATTCTGACAAGGAAAATGATCGAAATTATCAAAAAAGATCGGAAACCAGAAAAGATCCAGTGGTTATTATTGTTGAACCAGAAATTTCAGAAAAATCGAAAGACATTTTCGAATTTTACGGTAATGATCATCAACATCACCGTCATCTCACTTTCGATTTTAACATTGACTATTATACAAAAGTTCCTTTACTTGTAAAAGGGGAATCGATCGTCATAGAAACTGAAGATATATCTCTTCAATAAAATAGTTTCATTTTTAAAAGCTTTGTGTTTAATTTTCAAATTTTCATATTGGTTGAAATATTTTTATGTAATGTTGGAAATTTTTAAATTTGCTGATCGGTATAATGAGTACTGATAACTAATAAACAATAATGTCACAAAACATGTTTGGAAGCGTAACAAACAAGTATGCTAATAATGTTATTAAATTTTACGTACATCAGTAAAGCCACCAAAATCAATGTTTCTGTTGACCTGAGAAGTCTATTAGTATGTATAAGTTTAATTATTAATGGCCAAATATATATATCTTATACAAGTTTCTTCACAAAATCTTATTATTTGTTTCAAATTTTTACAACAGATACTTTCATTTCATCACAGCATTAATAATTTTATGAGCTGTGGATATTGTCTTGAATTGCAGGATATTGTTTTATTTTAAGAACATTTTTAATTTTGTTTGTGAACACCAATTAAAAAATTTTACTAATTTTGATTAAACTGTTTACTATAAAAATAATAATTAAATCATACGTAATGTCACTTTAGTTTCAATAAATACTGTATCGCAAAGCACGTCTAATGGTTACAATTAGATTTGCGTATTAAACGCATTATTCGCTGTAAACTCATTAAAAGCTGATGAACGTAAGTTCATTATCAAGCTGTACAATCATTTAGAACAAGCAAGAAGGAATTTGGCCAAGGTTGGATGGTAGACTTTCCTCTTCATACCTTCCTCAATTTACCACTAACAACCGAATTTCCGCGAGAGAGTAGACGCTGTTTACTCTTGCTTGCTCTGTTATCTTAAAAGAAGCACTATTTCTGTAAGGTCTGTCTTTTATAGTCAACTTTTAAAATCTCGAGAGCAATTATTTTGTTAGGAAATGGTGTAAGAAGAACCAGCTTAAATTTAAATACTTAGTATCATAAAACATTTTCTTGTATCTAGTGGATGATTTTCAGTTTCAATTTTAGCTTAAACAACAGTTTATAAATTTGCTTTTCTAATGTTTATCAATATCAATGGTCAATAGTCAATAGAAACAGTTATCAACAGTTAATAAAAAGCTTAGTTACGCTGAAAGTGAATTGAAGCGTTCTACAAAAAATTTTGTAGAATATTATAATTTTTATACAACTTGAAACTATTCGATTTTCAAAGTTGTATCACAGATTTTACAGTTCTGTGATTATCTAGATATGTTTAAAGTACTTCAAAAGTACTTTTAAATAAAAAATAATATAATGATTAATATTGAAAAATTGTATTGTTCTTTCTAAATTTTTCTCAGTACTCAAAAACCTTTATTCTTAAAATGGTTTTTCGAACACAGCACCACAAACTTTTTTCGATTATCATTGGGTCTGGATACAACGACTTATCGAGTAATCGAGCGAAGTAATCGAACTTTGAAATCATTTAGTAAGAATATAATTGGTTTCCAACCTTCATGAAATATCCATATAAAAAAAATTGAACTCATCTTGGAGGTGTGACGACTTTTGTTGAAAACACATCAATCTCTGAAAAACTGACAGATTGTATATATTCTATTTTTATATTTTTAATGAGTATGATTAATGACATTATTATTTAATCAATATACATGAATTTTCTAGATTTTTAGCAATAAAATTTCATTTTCTAAACAAATTTCTTAAACATAACTTTCTTGATCGTCAAATGTTGTTTTTCTATTATATCAACGTGCCAATATTTGGTATTGCCTCATTACCCCTGAAACTTGTACTGTAGGCTTACACCAATATAAAATGGAGTGTCAAGGGATCGTGACTGATGAGCTGATGGTTATTGTCTACTACTCTTGTTACTAAATTTATAAGGCTTAATTAAACCATTTTAATTAGGGCGACGTTGACGGTCTAAACTATAATTTTACGGAAATTTTCAATGATGATAATGATAATAATAGTAAAAATAAGTATTAAACGCTGTGTTTGAGCTTTTGGGGTGAAATGAAACAACATGTTACGAGTTAGTTGGATTCTATGATGTTTTCAAACCCTTACGAGGATTGTTTGTAACTATGTATGGGTGCATAAAAAAACCTCAATAATATGCTAATAATTGCGATACTTGATTGATGAACAATTTTTTTACAAGCATTTGGATATTGCATTACATAGCATCGTCTCCTTTCTCGAACTCGTCCCTTTGGCTTAATTCATGCGATGGAGATATTTAGAAGTCCGATCATTCGAATGTATTTTATCTGAAATTTTGATACATCGTATGTGTTGCATTGTGACTTGCACCTAATTTACTAATAATTTCTTTATTGATACGCATTAACGTTCAATTGTATAATACAATCAAATGGTAGTTTACAAGGTTGTCATGTAGTTCAAACATATTAAGAAATGAAAGACACGTACAATTTAGAACACGGCTTGTTACAGTGAAAAATCAAATTATTACAAAAAATTAAAAAAAAAATGAATTCTGAAATGTTATTAATCGAAAATTCATATCTATTTTTCCGGGTCACATTGTTTTTTGTTATTCCTTTGAAGACAAAACGCCTGAGCCCAAAAGCTACAGGCTTTTTCAAGAGCCAAGAATAATGAAAGTCAAAGCTGTAACGACATTTTAATCATTCACACGCTTCTTTATGCTTTGTGAATATTATCTCGGACAAAAGCTTTGTCTCAGTGAAGAAAAAAATCGATATAGCAGTGTACGAGTATCAAATATGGGGTAGGCATATGCATGCAACAATAACTCCCCCATGAACAATGAATATCTGAAAAAATCACGATCAATCAAACGCTTCATTAACTATATTTGAAAAAGAAGGTGATTCACTCCAAACTCCTGGTTTAAAACAATGCTTACAAGTGTACTATACACGTTACGTAGAGAAACGCACGTATGTAAATAACGAGCCGCAGCTGAGTTGCATCAACGGCAGCCTTTGGAATAGGATGCAGCTGCTCACGCGAGCTCGCGTCCGAAGTTAGAGCAAAGCAAATTTTGGTAAGGGTGATACGTTGGGCCGTTTAATTATATTTTTGTTGATCGTACCCGTGCGGGGATCCACGTTGGGGAATAGACGTGCTTTATCTGTGTCATCGCCTCTGTATCTCAAACCGATGTATGTACGGTGCAACTGCGTGCCATGCCTGAATTTTGACCCTTCGTGTATGCTCGCAATGCTGCACGTGACTCTTGCAGAAGTGTGTATTCTTGCCAAGGGTAGAAAAAGCTTCATTTTCTCCCTCAAATTTGAAATCCCTGCCGATTGGAAAGCTATGGCATTGCTACGGAATAAATGAATAGTAATTTCAGAGATGGCATACAAGTGCATATTTTACAACAATTATTATTTGTCATTTGTTAATTTTTTTCAGAAAACAATTTTTAATTGAGAATTGTTCGTTTAAAATGTTTCAAATTACTGACTTACAAAGCCAGATCCGGTTGGTTCATTTGAATATGCAAGTTAAATTTGTGCGTACACGCACATCGCAGCTGTCGCAAGCCAATTCACGAAAACATATCTCTTTGACTCGAAAAAAACCACGAACTGCTGGTTGGTTATATTACATGAGAAAAGCAAGAAAATATAATTAGACAGCTGCGATAACGTATAGCCATGATCGCAAAAGTTTAAATCTACCTTGTGTCTTTTTGCTCCCCTATAAAACACATATGACTCGAACGTATAGGGAATACAGAAAGCTGCGCTCTAACATTAAGCTGCACATGATTGCGAAAAATAAAGAAAAACCACTGCACCAAGCTTTGAAATTATTTTGCCTCAGTTGCATATGGGTTTTATACGTATGTATGTACGGTGTCTAGCAAAGAGCGCGGAAAGCAATCGAGAAAGTTCGCAACTATACACGCTCGAGATTGATGAACTCGTCGTCGTCCTCGCGAGCAACGAGCTACCGCCGCGAGAGATCGATTCGAGCTTCAAACTCAACCCCTTGTATATTGATTGCTTTTTGCGGTATTGATCATTTGACGAAACTTGGTTGTTTATTATTACATGAGTTATATACATAATATCGGCGTGCAATAATAATAATTCATTGCGGTAAATGTTATTATAAATGCCTTATTATGATGGCATTGAGTAATCAAGGACTGATTTTATTATTTTATGGTGATGGAAAAGAAACCTCATATATTATCAGCGTGTGGGAAAATCTTAAAATCGATTTCCTGCTTTCTGTGATAAAAAGTCTGTCCCTATTTCACTCAACTTTGAATTTTTTAGATAGGATCAAAACTTAATACCAATAATCAAATAAGATGCAAATTTGTTAAACATGTTTATATGCACTGATAGAAATATCGTCCGTTTCGACCATCGAAACGATTAAACAAATAAGAAGAATTTTGTACTAATTCTTAGATATTTTTATTGTATAAATGTTTTCTCGGAAATCATTTGTTTTTTTTAAAATACAATTACTTTAGTTTATTACTGCCCCTGATCATGCTATATCATGAATTTTTTACGATAATGTAGCAAAAAAATCTCGAAATAAATTTTTATCAACAATTTTAATGTTTTTATGGATTTATCTGTTTGGAGCAAGATGAATTTTGGAGTTGGTGTTTTTAATTTACATAGATAATGTTATGTCACAAGCGCTCTGACGTATTTAAGCACACCTTGTTTTTAAATGGTCCATGCACTGGTAGGTCTTTTACGTGGTGCACAATCACTAGTTCTTAATAATATATCGGCAGAATCATGCATTTCTTTTCGAATTCGTTATTTTTTTTTTTCATTCGAAATCTGCATTGCAACAATGGAATTTAAATATTTAACGAAAAATAAAATTTTTTCATTGATCGAACATTTTTGTTCAATGGACGAATGAGTAAAGCGTCAAAAATTGAGAGCTCTTGCAATATATGAAAAAAAATTCGTATAAAATTCATAAAAATCAAAAGTAGTCACTATTAAATGTTTAACGAAATCCGCTTATGTAGCTGTGAAACAATTTTTTAATATCCTGTAGAATTTTAAACGAAGCTTTTAATTATGCAGACGTGCCATTAAGCTTACATTATAAACTCAACTTTTTGGGTTTTAGCCTTTGGACCCGATGGTGTATTTATTATTGACATTGAAATAAGTTGATACAATTGGAGAGCAAAATGAAGTATTTGAATAAGACAGAAGAATGCCGTCGAAATTATTAAAAATTATTGATGAAAATATTATTTATAAATTGTTCTTATATTAGCATGGCTATATTTAGGTAAAAATTTTAAATATTATCGCGTACGAGAAGAATGTGATGTCATCTGGAACTCTTAAAAGTTTGTACAACAATCGATCGATTAGTACATTTTCTTGCTCAAAGTTTCGCTTTCGCGAGTATTTTTTTTCGGCAAGGTTGGGTGCTTTTGCAGCCTTGACCTTCAAGCACGCAACTCACGAAAGCACCGAAAAAATAGAGCTTTATAGAGTATTGCTAAAGCATCCAAGCAAACTAAAAAGCCGCATCATTCCACAACTTGCGATGTTCCATCTTAAAGCTATGGCTTTATACGAGTCACGAAATACTGTCTGCATCACGTGCGCGAGCGTACAGCCCAATGGGTTGCAACGCGCGAGCGCATGGCTCTGAATGATTTTATCTCGAAGCCCTTTTCTATGGGGTTTTATATAGCTGTGTGTGGGTCTGTATGAGTGTGTCTGTGCCAGTGTGTGTAGTTATAAAGGTAGGTTTAAGGCCGTATGTACGATGTGCCTTCGCGTGAGCCTATATAGGCTTTGTTGCGCTATATAACGTATAATAGTCAGAGGCGTATTTGCTGAAATAAAAAGGAATAATGGCAAAGAGGAAGAGCGAGCTCGAGAGGTAGACTCTGCAGCTAGCAGCTCGGCTAAGAAAAGGGGGACTGTATTCAACAAAGTTGCCAAGTCTATACTGCTGCTGCTGTTGCTGCTGCGCTCCCAAAGATATATCTACGTGCATGTTAAGGATAGAGAAAAAGGTTTTATCCTATACGTTATTACACGCTGAGCGCACTGTACAGGCACTGCTGCATCTCAGATTAAAGAAAGAGAGAGTTAGAAGAAAAAATAGCAAGATAGTCATCGACGAGGGGTTTCTCTTGATTAGTGCGCTCATTGTTATCGAATCTTGTGTAAGCTTCTTGGAAGTTAATATTCTGCATTTATCATTTTTTCATCGACTGCTTAAAGGTTCGCGGAAAGACCGAGAGTCAGAATAAAAACGAAGAAAAAGAAAGAGGGTCCAAAGAAGATGAACTTGAATGCATTGTGAGCGGGCGATTCGTAAACGCCGTTAATGGCTTCGAGAGCCCAACTTTCACTTTTTCTGAGACACTTTTTGACGTACAGTCGTATTTATGTAAATCAGTGCCCAACGAAAAATACGCGAAGGCTGCTGCAGAGAAAATCAGTTGCTTACAACGTATTTAAAATCATCAGAAATGTCATCTTTCGAAAACATCATCTTCAATTTCGTAAAAAATAAATGCACGCATTAATTGGTTACACGCGGGTGAACACTAAAGTTATGCAACCCACAAAAATACGTATATAAGTTGCGGCAATTGATCTCACTTTCTTTTTTTTCGGCGCTCGTCGCAGCATCGCCTACTGCAGCTTATTAAACGCATGATTTATATTTTTTCAATGACCAATATATGCCCATGCAAACGTCAATGCATCGCGCGAGTAAAAATTTATGTTTTCTTAAATGCAAATCATATTTCTTATATACACACTCTTGGCTCGAAATTCACTTGAGTGTGCGCACAGGGTTATTCCAGCGCTATATGCCTCTTGAAAAATGCCGAAAGTTTCTTTTTTTGTCGCGCAGACAAAAGACTCGCGAGCATAATAAAACTACCTTATATACATAGCTCGGGTGGCAGCGCGCTACTGCACACAACACACTGCATTTTCTCCCGCATTTTCGTGCTCTTTATATCGAAGGCAGTTAGTGTGTGTGTGTGTGAGAGAGAGAGAGAGAGAGAGTCACGCATCCGTGTCGGCTGGAAATTTTAAACTGCACAACTCGAATGCTAAGCTTTCGTGCAAGAGAGAGAGAAAGAAAGTCACTTATTCGCGGTTAAAATTTACAATGATACGAATACCGCAAAAAGTAATATACGTATTATGATACACTTATATTAGAGAGCAAGCCTATGTCAAGGTAAAAAGCCATGGGAACGCAATAACTTCTGATGAAAAAAAAACGTAAGCTGGAAGATTTTTGGGCGAGTTTTTGTAAATATATTCTTAGCTATTCATTAAAGACGCAGTTAATTTGCCAATTCGAGGAATCAAAGCTGGAATGTAACTGGCTGCGCGGAGGCCATTATCGCACGGGCGAAGGGCAAACATATAATTATGTATTACACACCGGTGCTGCCGGCCCAAGTCTTACGTGTGTAGACTCGAGCGCAGGTGCCTTCCGTGTGGATGTAGCTTAGACGGCTTTTGCAGCAGCATCCGTACAAAAGGGGAACGACGAGGGAGAGAGAGAGAGAAAGAGGAGAAAGAGAGAGGCAAAGGCACGCGGCGCGCTCGATGCGTGCGCAACTGCTGCTGCTGCTGCTGCACTGCATATGGCGAAGAGAGTCGTTCGCATGCGAGAGAGAGTAAGAGAGAAAAAGAGAGAGAAAGAGAGAGGCGAGGGGAGCAACGGCGAACCGCGTGCGCGGCAACTTGTCGGCTCCGTGAGCGAGCCGAGCGCGCCGAGCCTCCAGTGATGCCTCCACCGCGGCTCTGAGCGCTTCGAGCCCGCACTTTTCGACATTCGATCTATTAATAGTCTGGCGTTTGCCGCCCCGTGCAGTCTCTCGTAGGCGCATCGCGAGTGCGCGCGACCGACCAATTCCAACTGGAACATCGTTTTTGCGCGAGAGTGGATTCGTTATGCTTCTTGCTGCTTAGTGCGTGCTTCCAAAAGTGATGCGTGCAGTTTCCCAAGTGCGCTCTTAGTGCGCCTCGTGCTCGTGCTCGTGCGTGCGTGTGTGTGTGCTGTGCTGTGCTGTGTACTGTGTGCGACAGAGTGTGAAAACGTTAACTAGTGTGCCGCCGCAGAATGAGAACCATGGCGTGGACGACGATCCTGCTGCTCGTGCTGGCGCAGCTTTTAGCGAGCTGCGGTCGCGCCGTCGAGGTCAACGACTCCGACGCGGCGAGCGACAAGCCGCTCGAGATACGCCGCTGCTGTCGCCTCCAAGAGGACCTCGAGGATCCGGGCAAGCTCGCGGACGGCCTGCCGCGATGCGTGCCCAGCCCCGAGCCCTTCAATCCCGAGGTCTACTCGCCGGAGATCGGCAACTTCTTGCCCCAGCCCCCGATCTCCTGGCGATTCCTCGAGAACACGAGGCCCGTCTGCCGGCCGACCCAGCAGTTGCGCTTCATTCCGCGCAACAAATTCAATCCCTTCGTGCTGCTGTCGTCCGGCAACGTCTACGTCGAAGTGGGTAGCGAGACGAGCCTAGCGCCCGACGAATACTGCCTGGGCTCGAGAACTCTGCTGGCCTGCATGCCGAGAAAGAACGAGAGCCTCCAGGCAGCTGCCACCATGCGGCCCAAAATAAGGAAGTGCTGCGGCGAGAACGCCATTTACGACGTCGAGAGGTGAGTCGAGAATCGCGATGGAACTGCCGAGTCGTCTTGGCTGTTATTATACATCCTGCAATTTGGGACGGCGCGTCGAGTGACAGGTGTTTCAGCTCCTTAACTTACGCACGCGAGCGCCTGGCCCGCAATGCTGCAAACAATTAAGTTTCCGCAGCTTATACTAATGAGTTTAAATACTCCGGGGACGAGTTCGCGTATGAGAACGTTCGCTTGGCTCTTCGCTGTCGCCGCTTCATATTGTGGCTTTCGCCAAACAAATCCCTTATTTATGTCAGACGATCTGTTTGTGGATTTTCGCAAGTGATGACTTTTAATCTCCATCGTGTTTTTATTTAAAATTATGAATCAACCGATATGTGTCGAATTAAAAACTGCGGTAAAAGGACTAATGCATCACTAATTCTTGTAATCTTTGCCAAATTTATACGGCACTTTTTAATTGAACCTGGAAGGGTTAAAAAATTCATAAATCAACAGTTATTTGTCTTTTACGTTTATTTTCAGTTTTTTTATCTCACTTGGCTTTAGCACATTCTCGTCGAACTTTGGTCAAAACATATTTTTGAATTGTCCCATCTTCGAACTTTTTATTATCGATGCATCAATGAGTTTTAAGGAGCATACAATAACTATTTTTTTCTAAACTTATATTCTGAAGATTTCGCTCAATTTTTGTAGAACTGCGCGGATGACATATAATATTAATAACTGAACGAGGAACACAACTTAACGAAAATGTCAAGTTCCGAAGTTATTATGCTTTTTAACGATTTTATAAATGTTTTTTGCACAATCCGATCAATAATAAACATTAGCCAAACCTACGGATGTGTAAAAATCAGAATTTTCAATAGCGAATAAATGTTGAAATCGATTTTAAATTAAATGCAAGTTTATGACAGTGCTATTCACGCGATACAGAAATAGTACTGAATTCTTCCCCACCGCTAATATTTTTAACCTTGAAAAAATCGTCGCTTTACTTTATCAAGTTGCGGATCGCCGCACTGCCGGCCAAAATTAGCGGCTATGCCGTGCTGAAATCATTGTTTATTTTCAAACAAATATTTTTGCTATTTGCCGCGACGAATGAATGCGCGGGCGTGCGACGCCAATTAAAAGCGAAAAACTCATATCTCAAGCCGCAATAACAATAAATTGAAAAGTCGGAGTGGAAAGTACGACGAAGCCGTTTGCTTATTTTGATGTCTGCGATTTTCAGGCAGTCCTGCTTCCACGATGGGAAAACGTCGATAATCACCGAGCAGACCCTGCTCGTAGGCAGCAACGAAAACAACCGAAAAATGGCGGCGATCGTCGAGATGGTCGGCGGCTTCCCGACCAAATGCCCCAACGATTACACCCTGATCGACGAGCTGTACGCGTCCGAGCTCCAGGCGGATGGCAGTCTCCAAGTCAAACACAAGTTGGTGCCGGCCGAGGAGTTCTGCATCGAGAGCGTTCAAGCTGTGGACAGCGAGCATCTGTTGCCGGTCAAAGTGTTCGCTTGCTCGGAGCACGCGGCTGAAAGGTAAGCGGTGTATTCGCACAGAAAACGCACATAAAATCGTTCGCCTCTCGTTTCGGAAGTTTGCCAAGCAACTTTGCAAAAATACATGTCCAAAAAGTCGAGAGAGAGAGTCCAAACATTGCGATCTTTTGCCGTGCCGCACACGCGCCGGCCGAGCGGATAAGCGATCAAACTTTCATTGCCATAGTCCGCATATATACCGCTCGCACGCGCGCAACTTTGAATTATTAATTTTCAGCGGGGGGCACATCGCGCGCGAGTCCCAACTTGTGGCTGGCGAAACGCTTGCCGCCAACTTTTCCCGATTATATGAATTTTGGATGACAGGTACTTGCTGCAGTTGATGATCCTCTTTTCAAAAGTACCCCCAGCTGCCTTATGACTTTTTATTCTGTCGGCTTAGTGCTCACAATCGCTTGCTAATTAATTTTTATGAAAACGGATTTTCTTACTGTAATGCTGCATAAGAAACAAAGTAAATTAATAAAGCCGTGACAAAGAGAATCTCGTCGTGAAGGTTTTAGTCGAGACAAAGTCCATCGGTTCAGCAAAAGTTCGGTTACTTTTATTCCGTAACGTTATTTTTTTCCTGTTAAATATTAATTCATGTAAATAACCAGTTCCTTTTCATATTTTCATTAATACATTTACTTGTTGCGTTAATTAAATTTTGTATAACAATGCGCATTTTCGCGAACGAAAAAAACTTTAATTAAAAACTTGAATATTTATTTTAAAAATGATTCTTCACAGCAATTAACGAGAGTTCTTGAATATTCTATTAATTAAATTATCTATAAAAGAAATCGTACTCTTACAAATTGTACGATCATCATCGTAATAAATTTGAAATAGTTCGAATTGATGCTAAAGGTACAATCACCATTAGAAACAAGTAACTAACATAAGTATCTGCATTCCAAGCCTCATGGTCAGCGCTCGCGATTCGAATCATTGCTCTAAAATTCAGTCCACGAAATGATCTTACAGAGCGCAGATCAGCGCGGAGAAATCGCGTGCGCGTGTCCTATTGACGTCAAGCTGGGAAAATTAAAACTTGTGCAGAGAGGAGCAGGCTCTAACGCGCATGCATTATATATATGCGCGAGGCTGGCGCGTTTGTTTGAAAAATATCGCTTTCGCCGCTTGCAGACGCGCGTACGCCTGCTCTCTCGACGCAGTCTATATATCCCCAAGAAACTTTCTCTGACCCGAATTCCGCGCGCCAGTCGCTTCATTCATATAGATATACAAAATGTGTACACGGTGTACTTACGTACGAAGGCGAAGCCGGACATAGCCAAAGAATCCTGTGCTCGTGAAAAACTCACGGTATATAAAGAATCAAACTGGTTTCATCTGACGTAATTCATAATATAAATAATGACATGTTTAGAACCGGAGCTTATGTTGGATTGTGAGCGTAACGAATGACGTATTTACTTGGACATTTTTTTAACGTACGGGCACACCATCAAATGAACGCCAAGTTTCGTCTCTTTTTGTCCTCAAAAACGTGGTAAAAAATACAAGAACCATCGATTTATAATCATTTACAATATGACAATGCGTAACAACATGTTTCCTAATCATTCCATTTGTTTTTTAAAAATTTTTATGTTTCCTATGTGTCAACTTCAATAGAAAGTTACAAAATGTCAAGTTTGTCAAACATGTATTTGACGCTTTGAAACCTAACGAAAAAAAAGTAAATAAAAATTACACATGCTCTTACAGAATGGGAGTCGCAGTACGAGACATAAGATTCACTCTATATCCGGTCGGCTTCATCATTAGTGCAGTATTTCTAGCAGCGACTCTGGCAAGTGGATGGCTGCTGCCGAGCTCGCATCACCTACTGCACTGGCGATGCCAAACGTACCACGTTACCTGCCTCATGCTCGGCGACATTACCATGGCCATCATTCAGTTGGGCGGAACGTCACTTCAGGGCGAGTTCTGCCGTGCTCTGGGTAAATTTTTCACTTCTTCTTTTTTTTTTGTGACTCAACTATACTTGCAACTCTTGAAACTGAAAAGCAATAAAATAAAAAGCAAAGTTCTGTGCACTACTCCGGGAAATGGTGCGAAAAAACAAAATAAAAACTAAACGTCACATGGTCTTATTGCATGCATAGGGCATGAGAGAGAGAGAGAGATTCGTATAAGCCCCGTCTCGTGTGAAGGGAGTGCGCATAGAGGCTCTTTCCTACCCTTTATACATCTCTTGCCAAGCGTCCGTTATGAGCTCACGTGCTTATTGCATTTTTTTCAGCCAAGTCCTTCTTGTATGCTCGACGATACAGGCTGTATATATAGTTGCTCTGCACTATTCGCCACTCATTTAACGAAACTTATTTCACATGTCGGCTAAAAACTTTGACAACGAATGTCGAAAAAGTTTTAATTGCGTAGGCTTTCTATTGTATGGTTATTACAATTATAAGACTAAGCTGATGGAGCATTTTCACGAAAATGAGTAATACATTTCTCTCGCATTACACTACTGCAAAAGTATCTCAATATACAATTGACAAGTTTTATCATTTTACGTAACACAACCTCCTCTCTCTCCTTCTCTTTTGATTAGATGATACGTAAGTGAGGTAACGTGTATAATTAAGGGAAAACCCATTCCAAATGTAAGCAAACTCCTAATTGAAAAAAATTCAAACTCGACCGAACTGCCATTATCGGCGTTGAGTGCGTCGAGAGCGGAAATCGATCAAATATTTCACGGTTTTCACTTAAAAAAGCCTCAACATGCTCGCGATAGTACTTATCACTGGTTGAAACCAAAGGAATGTGCATTTTAAGCTCGTATGCACGGATGTATGTAGCCTTGTGTGGGATTTTTAAGACACAAGGAAGCACATAATACGTATATAATGCGTGAAACCGAAAGTATTATATGTCATTGACCCTCGCTCTCCATATATTATCTTGCTCTCTGCAGCTCTCTTGTTTATTCGAGCAAGACCGAGTGGAGACGCCTACCCATATATGCCGCTCGCTGCAGCGGTCGTTTTTTTTTCGTTTTTTCCCTGCGTCTCTTTCACTCGTGTAAACTCGATGAAAGAAATCAAGAGATGTACTTATCACGCCGCTGCGTCTCGTTCTTTTTTTTATTTTCTTATTCAAGTGTCATCTTGATTATATTTTTTGGAAAGTAACGGGCAGTATGAGAAAGACTCCAGAAAAATTCTCGTGATATATACTTTGGTATATGTAAGTAAGGAATGTGGAAACATCGTGTAAATAGGTACAGCTATATATAACGCGAAGCGCAAGAAAAAGTGAATCGAAGGAACGAAACACGTATCAAAGCACAGACATCAGTTTAGCAAGTGTCCAATTGTTGTACGCAGCTAAAGGCTGTTTCGGGAATCGTTATTCTATCCAAAGCTGATCATAGGACTGCAACGATACACGTACGACACGCGGGATACAGATCCGCGGTGTACTATTTACAACGTGAATTCCCGTTCAAAAGTTTATCCGGTATTTTTTAGTCCTCGCAGCCGTTGGTCTTCGCGTCGAGGTTACTCACACTGCACAATGCATCCGCCTGGGGATTTTTTTGTTTTCCTTTATATTATTGAGCGCGACGCAGCTTTTAGTGCGCATACATCCACGGTGGAAATGTACGCGCACACGCACGCATACACCCAGTCCATAAATCTTCAGCTGCCAAAACGCGTCGAGATTAATCCGAAGCCGCAGTGGTAGAGGAAGGGGCAGAGATAAATAACAAAACGTGGTATACGTGTACGCGGTACACAGGTCGTGCGAACGACGTGATTATTACGCGCAGCTTTATATACGTGATACGTTCCTCTATACACACTCTTACACACGAGCTGATGTGATCTATGATCGAATACCAATGGGCAAAGACAAATATCGAAGTAATCATGGTTGCTCGAAATTCCGGCGCAGTCGCGCTATGCACTCGCCGTTAACGCTTCGAAGCGTTATGCGTGTGAATTGTGTGCATGTATCCGAGCCGATTTGTGGTAGCCGCGCGCATTGTTTTGATTTAACGAGGTCGTTTATACACGGCTAATGGCCGGCTTATTATACGACGAACTGCCTCCTACACACGTGCCGAATTTCACGCTCGCTCCAAAGTCGTCTTGGTCGTCGTCTAGTGCATAAATATTTTCCGCGCGCACCCGGCGTTGCTCTACGGCATTTATGCTAGGTCCTGTTTGTCGTATTGCCTTATCGAACTGCTGTTGCGTTCATGCTCGAGTTCACCCTCGCATCTCTCTGCC
This sequence comes from Trichogramma pretiosum, assembly GCF_000599845.2. Lineage (NCBI taxonomy): Eukaryota > Metazoa > Arthropoda > Insecta > Hymenoptera > Trichogrammatidae > Trichogramma > Trichogramma pretiosum. The sequence goes on from NW_019640794.1 coordinate 127,305, forward strand.
GTCGAGTACCTACATGTACACCATACCTATGCGTATGCTGTATATACGCCGAGAGAGCAACTGCGCGTCAGATACGTATAGGCACTTTGGCTGTTGAACACACGTGTGTGCGTGCCGTACGCAGCGACTCCGACTGCGCAAGCTATACTATACATCTGCTCTCTCTCCCCCCCAGCTTCTCTATATCATTTCTCTCTGTAGCTGCACAAACACCGCGTGTGCACGCGTATACATCGGAAGAGCATATATATCGATGGCACACGTGTGCGTGCAGTTGTAGCCAGAGACTAGGAGAAGCGAGAAGGTGTCCCGAGACCTATACATCTATAGACTTGCGTACATGGCGAGATGTATGTATTTGCCCAGACATTCAAACTTCTCTCGACTTCGTTCTGTCCGTATATGTACACGAACGTATGAATACTCGCCACCGCTACTGCTGATGCTGCTGCTGCTACTACTTCTACTATACTATTGCTGCTGATTCGTGAGCAGAAACAACGCGAACGTCAAGCTCTCGAATTATCTACCCTTTATCCCGTATATTCGAAGCTGTGAGAACCTCTATCCGCGCGACGAGGCCAAGTCGTCAAGCCGCCGCTGCTGCTGCTGCTGTTGCTGCTGCTACTGCTGTGTGTGAATTACCTTTAATTAGAGACTCTAATTGCAATTACATACGTGTCCTCGTGGAGCAGCTCAGTGAATGGTATTTGGCACTACTATATATATTGTAGTCAAGTTATTTTACTCCCAGTTATACTCCCGTATATATAACTATACATTGACAGGTACTTGATGGAATTTCTCGCGCTCGATTATATTTCAGCTTTTTTTTTCAACTCCATCAATTATATTTTTTTTCTTTCTGATCCTGACGCGAGCTCGTTGCTATAGCTGAAATAATGCGACAAGCGATGAATTGTGAATAAACGTCGACGAGAGCTTGAAATTATCGATCGATGACGCTGACACGGAACAAGTCCGCGCGACATTTGACGCCAACTACGGTGCGAAGCTGAACATTTAACATCTGCATAGCCTTTTAGCGAATCGAGCGCAATGCCGAATATACGTATGCAACTGCCACGACGTTTTTAAGGTGGGCACAACAAATCGATAGTTTGCCCATTAAAAGCTCCGAACTTGCAGGAGGAGTTAAATGGAGCATCGATATCCTATTATTATACAGTCTCGCTCTCTTCTAGTACACAACTATGTTTACCAACGTCGCTTTATCGTTATTTCCAGCCTGCGTAACAGCTTGCAGTGTCTTAATCGCACCGCCGCATGTATTTATTTACGAGATATACGGATACTCTGCGTATATGAACACTGGTAACAATCTAGGGCCTCGGACTTTGAGCTTTTATACGACAGCAACAGTAGCAGCGACACCGTCAGTTACGCCGTTGAATTCGTGACGTACGGCACGTTTGTTTTCTCGATTGCCTATCACTCGGACTACCGACTTGTCGCGTTCTCTTCGATTTATTACATTAATAGGCCCAAATTGAACTTAGCTGCTTTCAAATGATGATAATTATCGATGCTGACAATTTTGTTCGATACAAAACCCAAAATAATGAAAATATTACTCTGGTCTACACAAACAATTTGAACGGCTTTAACAATATAAGATTAAATTTCAGCTTAGAGAGCTGCCATAATTCAATTTGACTATTGCTGTATATACTCCTCTATCAGCTTCTGAAGGGTAAAAAATGTTAGTGCAGTGTACTCAATCTCGTATTATTGGCTTACATCTCTCGGACGGTAAAAGCTTGGAAAAAGTAAGCAATCGTTTCTGGGTTTTACTTTATCGATTCTTTCACAAAAAAGTGGTACATTTTTCATGTTATTGAATTTTAGTTCGGTATTGTTCAAATGCTATGAACAAAAAATGAATTTAGATTTATAATAAAAAAATTATTATCTTTTAATTGGACACAACAATATTTGAACTAAAGAAACATTGTTTACTCTACAATCAGTCCGTATAAAATTATTCATCTCTGCTACAAATTTACCACGACCAGCTAAAACAAAAAATCCTTGTTCTTCTTCGTTATAACGAGAGAAACAAAAGCAAAGTAAACGAGCGAATCTTTTGAAAGTAAATACCATTGCAAGTGGCTGGCCATGTTATACGGGATTACTCTGGAAACATTTTAAAATTCACACGCAGGACCTGCACGATGTAAAATATCTCACTATGTGCCTTGAATGAGCTGCAACTATTATACTATATCTGCCTTGAAATATAATATACGTTCAGCCTCTTCAATTTCAACATCCGGATATACGGTGGGTGTTCGAGAGAACAAAGACTTATACTATGCATTAGTATGGTGCGAGATAAAAGTAAAAGTTTTAATTTAAAATTTAATAGAAAGATTAAACCATTTCGATTTGGGTAAGAAGGTACTGAACGATATTCGCCGTAGTGTGACTTAACATTAAATCTCCACTTACCCACTGAAAATGTTCTAAACTTTCAGAAAAAATGTGTTCAAAATTACTAGCTCAATCAAAAACCAGAAAACAAGCTGATTTTTTTAATTTTGCTATTTTTGTTATTTTTCAAAGTTATTTTCATGTTTTTCAATACTCTTTGATTTTTTCCATATTATCAATATCGATTAAAATTTTATAATATCGATATAAATTCGATTTTGTAGAGAATCGGTCATTTAGGGCAATAAGAAGAGTATGAGGCATTAGGTAAGCTTCCTCTCAGACGCTACCTCCATCCGCAAAAGTCGTTTTCTATCGCCTTTGCACGTATATACATATAGTTTTTTTCTTCTCCTTAGCCAACTTGGTCTGCCTGGTGAAACATCGCCCATACGATTTTTTAGTTGCAAACTCTTGCGCGCCAGCTCGCGCCGGAATAAGTTTTCGTCATGCAACTTTTCGCACAGTGCTTTAAAGGCGCCACATATATAACTTTCAAGAGAAAGGAAGAGAGAAAGAGAGAGCAAGAAAAAAGGAGATCGTTCTTTCCAGAGAAGTTTATTTTTAAACACGTGTGGATAGAATGCGCCCTCTCTTTTTTTGTCTTTTCATGTGGTCCATTGGATAAACCTAAATAAAGCAATGAAAAATCGTCGAATACTCATCACTTTAATAAGAGAAAGAAATGCAATTATAAACTTACAGATTTTAAATTAAGACTAGATAATTTCATGTAAGTACGTTTTCGTTTTCATGAAACACGAATATCTACACCATATCTTATTGTGTGCGTGCTTGTCAAAAAAGATCTATGATAGTTAAATATCTATTGCAGAAGTAGATTTGCTTTTATACTGAATTGTAAATTAAATTTATTTCACCTTTGAAAAATGGTAAAAAACAAATTAATTTCCAAATAGCAGCCGTAATCAACTGAGAAATTTAGCATAGCATTACGATGAAAAACAAAATTGTTTTAATTTTACAATTGAAATCTTAGAAATTTTGACATTTGTCTTTAATTTTATATATCATTTTCTCATTCCAATTACTAATCACGTGCATTTAAATTTTTTGTAATGCGGTATCTTTTTATTTATGCATATTATTATGGTCAAAGCTGACAAAAAACTGATTGTTTTTCGTGACAACACAAAAAAATTGGGTCATTCTATTTCACAGGGTATTGATCATATATAAACAAGAAAAGTAAAAAGAAAGAAGGGTATACAGGATGAAATGATGGCTTGCCACTGTAAGACACAAATACACACAAAGAGAGAATATTTGCCAGTTCATCCTACTTTTTGCTCTGCTGCCGAAGCACATACATGCAGCCATATCTTATACAACAGGCATGCAAATTTTGGCAGTTTATTTCAATTTTTGAAAATATTCTTCTCTAGCTCTTGTTTCGATTTTACTTTTTTTGCAATACAGTAACAAAGTAACAAAAAGCTAACTCGTACTCGTTACTCTAGTGTGCTTTTTTCTAGAGAGAGAGAGAAAAAAATATATGTAGCCAGAGGGTAAAAACATCGTTTTTATTTTGGCACCAGATCCAACGTGCGTTTTTGTAATCTGAATTTCTCTGCCACTGGGAAAATTATATGCAATCGACGTTTTGTTGGCTCCAACGAGGGCGAGCAAATACTTTATCACCTTTTGCCATGGATACGTTTCCTTGTGCATTTTTCAGCTTTTTTATGTATTGAAACTGAAAAATGTGTCACAGAAGATGCCAGCTAAAGTTCAAAAAATATTGGCATTTCGTCAGAGAAAAGTTTCGCATTGGATTATAAACCTTAAATCTTCTGCACTTTTGTTCTCAAAAAAAAACCCACCCCATTATACCGTCTGGTGTTTCTAACATCGAGTGATTAATTCAGTCTGTAAATCCTTACACTCAATTAATCAAAACGTAATACGAAAAAAGAGAATTTAGGATTGATTCGCGGTTTATCAGGCTTGGAGTAGAAAAATCGAATTTTGGAGATAGTAGCGGTTACCGAAACCGTCACGTTGCGTTTTCCGATGTGGTTAAATGCGCTCAGACTTGAGCAATTAAACGACTGAGGTAAAATTCGCTTGGTTTTTGGCCTTCTATTGTTAACTTGAACTTGACATGTATGAAACTTTTTCTTGTAGGGCAATTTTGTCGTAAAGCTTATCAGTAGCAGGATATTTGCTTTGAACCAGTTGATCAGATCTCATTTAATGATCAATCGATTCGAAATGACCGAAAATCTTTAATTCAAATATACTGCACGTTGATTATATATTGATACATCTTTGCACTTAACTGCGTTTATTTTTCTACGGTATTTTAGAACGTGAATAATTCAAACATAAATCGGATGTGTACAGTTTCTGTTAAATACGTTCTTAACTTGGCTTATTTTTGGCATGCTCAAATTTCAGAGATGCCATTAATTGTACAATTGTAATACAAATGCATGATTTTGTAGTTTTCAATCCGTATATTAATGCTAAATTCGTTTTATCATTTTTTAAAATTTATTTATGCCCAAGTTAGTTCTAATGAGATTATTAATAATGAATTATTGCTACAATTTGTTCGCATTGAAACTTATGTCTCTTTCCTTGATAAATTTCAAGTAATAATACTTGAAATACTTGAAATACATTGAATAACACACACATAGTTGCACACTCTCATCCATCTGAGCTATCCTTAAGATCCTTTGTGTCGAAAATTGCTTCGTATGTAGGGCACATCGTTGTCTAATCCTATTTCGTTTCGTTCTATCTCACGTAATTGTTCAAAATTCAAAACAAATATTGTGACAAAGAAGCCCGAAAGTGTAAAATGTATTTTCTCCATGGGTCAAATCGCTTCACCAAATTCAACATTATTCAAGTTTGCTGAATACGACTATACAAGCATCTGAAAAACGTACGTATAATATATATATAACGGCATTTGTGAACAGATACTTCAAATTTGCTTGTTTTATCACTATTTGACTTGACTCTGCTCTCGGCACTCTAACTAGTGCGCATACATCAACATTTTATCGCAATAGCTTGACCACAGAGCTTAAACTACTTTTTGTTAAATGTAATAAACTTTTTCGGATTTGAATTCGAAAGGAAAATTGCCAGACAAAATTCTTTAACAAATAAAAAAGGGGGTAGAGAAGAAACAACTACGAGCTGGTAAAATAAAACATCCGCATGTGTATGGAAAGCGCGCGCTGTATGTAGTTGTATCATGCTCGTTTTTACGGGATGTTTTTATTGCGAGTCATGTAGCCCGGCTGCTAACTTTTTTCTTCGTGTATCATTCGCGCTTTTTTTTCTCCCTTCTTTTTATCGTCACGCCACGAGTAACCCGTTGTGCGTAGGTGTATACAGCCAAATCTATATGAAATCGAATAAAACAAAATGTTTTTTCTACTGCCATGAAAAACTTTTTGCTGGTGTTAAATATGTCCCAACATTTTGGTGTGTTTTTGGGACCATACGTCATCCATTTTAAGAGGCCTTTTGATAGCGGGAAATTAGCATTTTTTCTAATTTTATGTTTGTTACGAATATTAAAAAAAATATTGCCTAGCTTGGTGCAGGGAAGAACGTCGAAAAAGGGATATTTTATCAATATTCGATTTTTTGTGACTCATTAGAAAAATTTACGAGATGTTCACCGATATTCGAAGGAAGCTCTGAGAATTATTTGAGATTAATGTCTGAACTTTATTGGATTTTGCCTTTTGTGTTTCTCTCTATAGTAAGAAGTGGATTGACCGAGTGATTTTTTTATATAAAAGAAAATTTAAATTTTGGAAAAATGTCAACTTTTGGCTTAAAAAAAAAGTGATGAAAGTGATGTATGGCAACAAAATCATCAAGTTTTTCATGGTATCAGTAAACTATTATTTTTGGTCATTCTATTTCACAGAGAGTCATCCATATATATGTGTGCGCGTTGGATGCAATTTTATTTCGTTCTGTAGATGCTTTTGTTGCTCCTCTACTCCTTCATCTACTTCCGCTGAGAGCTTTCTAATGCGTGTAGACCAAACCCGCAACCCACACAGACACACAGTATACAACATACGCAAACAAACGTGTATACAAGCATGAAATAAAACAGTTTTTTGTTCATAACTTGTTTTTTTTCTAACGATGACTCTGTCTGCCGTTCGATCCTTGACAACTGAGCAAACAGCGAGCGTGTTGCAATTAAACGATGCCCTGGTCGGACAAAAAATGAAAACTATTTGTTATGTCGCGATCGAAAATTGTGCCGAAGCAACCAAACCAACATGTATAGTGTAACTTTGTCAGCTGTGGATCAGTTTTCTACGAGCAATTGGAGTTGGGATCGATACTGTTTTGATTTTTGTACTCTCAACTCGTACAAAATGTCAATTGAACATCAAAGGCGAACGGCATTTACATAACTCAATAGCATATTGACAAAATTGAGGGAGTCGTTTTACATGAATTTTTACATTAAAATTTCAAAATTCTTAATAATTTTTGTGTCTGATACGAGCGTGCTGCTGTTATATTGGATGAGGTTCTACTCGTCAAAGCTTCCGTTTATGCACGGAAAAATCAATTGCGGCTTGTATTTTGTTCTCGAACGTGCGCGGACGTGCGTATAATACATCGAGTTACTGAATTATTCATACTTGTCAATCTTGAACTTAATTTTAATCCCATGAGTTTCGCAGACGTTACTGCGTACATACATACCACGCCCTTTTGCATTTCATTTCCGAATATTATACAGCCATGAGATGTATCGGCTGCGTTTAAAATTTCGTATTATGTTCACGAGCGCGCGCGAGAGAGTCATCTCCGCAGCATCAAAATCCACGAAAAATCTCTGATCTCTGACTCATATGTCGCGCGTGTAATATGCTTGGTGCCGTGCGCGCTTCAGCAGCACAACTGCTGTTTTTGTCAATATCATGCAGCTCTTTGCTGAGTGAGAGAGCAGTTTCACGAGTTCACAGATTACGTTACGGCGATGTCACTTGAAAATCTGACCTCCTCAATAGTTTGATTGAATATGTGAGACTAAAATTTGTCTTTATATGAGTAATTTGGGAGGCTCATATTTATCCGACAGTTTAAGTGAAATTAGACGCAAATAATGTCTATAATTTTCAGAGGTATTTCAAAAAATAAATTTTATATACATTTACGAAAAATATGCTATCTGTGTCTCTCTTGTTTAAGGTTTTTTTAATAGTCGACGAATTGAAAAAGCAAAATAAAATCGAAAATCGAGTAAACAATGATCGAGAATATTTCTAAAGCATTTTTTATATTACTTTATTATGACATTGTTTATTGGTCGTATTTTACTTCCAGCGGTAAAAATAGAAAAGTTTAAAATAGATAATATGGTCCGTGCAATCTGAAAATGTCTTTGTGTCCAAAAGTTCCCGAGATGCTAGAAAATGTAAAAGTTATCACCGTAAGGCTTGAAAATATTTTTAATATGCCGCGAGAGAAAGAAACTTTATGATGAGATATCCTCATCTCTGTGAAAGCAATAAAGCACTTTAATAGCACTCATGAGAATGCGTATATATATATGAACGCGACAGGGGCAAAAATAGCAAAAGTTGCATAGACGCAGTATACGAGGCGTTAATTTCAGTCGTGCGGTATATACGGGATATCTAATTTCTCTAACCCTCTCGGTAAAGTCCTGCGTATACATATTTAAGCCACAGCTGCTGAAGACAGCAGTGTCCGCGTGGGATACTCCCCTTTCGATTTTCGGAGCTTCCTCCGGGCACCGATGCAGCCATAAAAAAGTCGCCCCTGTATCGTATCATACACACACTTGGCTTTTACGTTTATAATTAATGAAAATTTGTCGCGCCGCAGCGCAATAATCTGCCGTACCTTTGATAATTGCGAATTTCGTGATTTTCCACATCTGTGCATATCGAATAATTCGGTAATAACAATATTGTCCAGCCAGTCGAACGTCAAAACGAAATCCGAACTATGTGTACCTGATGGCAAGTATCAATCGTTATGCTTCAACTTGCAGGCTTATATGCACGCGTCGAAACAGATTTAAACTTAAAATATAATGCATATATCGCTAAGGTGAGACAGAAGAACGTAATTGGCAGCGTGCTGTAGAAGAGAGTACTCTCACTCGTACATGTAATACATAACAACCCTTACTCAGCGCCGTTACGCAAAAGGGTCATGAGGATCGATTATGTGAAGCCCCATACAACGAGCTAACAGTACCATTCGAGAGATCGTAAAGCTTCATGCGGCCATAGAATTATTTTCGCGCGTACATTTGCTTTCGATGATGCGTTCGAGTGCGTTGAAATTACAAATAATTCACATACCGCATTTATACAATTATTTGGCCGCGTGCGTGTGCATCGTGTAATAATTGTGTATATTTCGAGTATTTTACTCGAACCAGTGCATGTTATCCACTTGTGCACAACAGCGGCACACATAAGCAATTCAAAATTTTAAATGAGAATTTCGAGCGCCTCATAATTCCAAACACATTTTGCGCGTTATGGGCATTAGATTAAATTCTGTTGAATGCTGATATTTTATCAAAAAGATATGCAAGCAAATTTCGTGCGGACGAATTATAAACGTAATTGCGAAAAAATTTTAATATTTCACGGTGACGACTTATCATAATTTTATTAAAATTCGACAACCTAAAAATTCGAATTTATCAGTCAATTTTAAAAAAACTGTAAGGTTAAATATTCTCTGTTGCAGCAATCATGGCTCACTTCTTTTTCTTGGCAACGTTTTTCTGGCTGAACACGATGTGCTTCAACATTTGGTGGACATTTAGGTAAGTCACTAATTTATCAACGTCGCTTAAAATTGTCGTTTGGACTTCTTTGCTTCACATTAGCATTGCTATATCGAGCTCTACTGCATTTCCTGATTTGGTATTACAGTAAAACGAGAACAAAACGCAATGACCTTGTGGACTTGATAATAATAAAAGCCGCAGTGCTCTTGATCGGGATCAGACGGTCGGTACGGTGAAAGTTGAACAAAACTCCTCTACAGTATATTGGTAAAAATACAACCGGTTGAATATCTATACCCGTGGTTTAGCGATTCGTTTATTTATTAATATCCCGATGAATTCCTCCATTTTATAGTGCTTTTATTAGCAAAGTTTATGGCATCGGTACACAATCGTGAAATCGAAAATTTTTTCATATTGACCACAGAGCTGTGCGATATTTATCATAATTTCATAACAATGCGCCTTATAAAATTCCTCGAGTGGATGAATTATTTTGATGAGTTATTTACGAAATCTACTACCGGCCTCCGATTTCTATGATTAGATCATGACGCGTGAGAGATGGGCCACTACGTGGGAGCGTAATTTCAGCCACGATTGACGCTTAATTTTTATTCGCATAATTTTGGTGAACCTTGAGACACTTTTGCAATAAAAATTTTAATTCGACCTAAAATTATACGTTCAAGTTTATTCTAACCGCGAATTTTCTCAGTACTCTATAACGTAAGCACGGAGTGATTTAGCTCTTACGAAGCAAGCAAAAAGAAAGAACGAAAGAAATGAGTATGTATAATACACGAGGCAGATGAGTCGTCGACGAGAAACTGTAACGGTCGTCTCGCTCAGCTTATCTGTTATACTGCAGTTGCGAGAAATAGTTCGATGGAATTTTTTCTTATCGATGTCATACGTGTATAATTACCGCTAATGACCAGTTATCCTTTCTCTCTCCCTCTCCTCTTCCTCTCTCGCTTTCTCACTTGCACGTCGACTGTACAAGGCAGTCTCGTGTATACTTACGCTATCTTATTCTAAAGTTCATGGTCAACGTCATCTTACACGTTCGCTCGCCGTTATCGTCTCTCTCTCTCTCTCTCTTTCCCTCTTGCAGATGCTGCACGGATAGGCGGATAAAAGATTGCGCTCGTTCCGATAAACGGCGCGATGTACAAGCCACTCCGTATAAAAGTATACGGCCACCGCTTACTCCTTTTTTTTCTTCTCAATCTTGTATAACTTGCGAGAATAGCTTTTATGTAGCGCGTCGCGTCGCCTTCAATTAAAAAGCATTAGTCCCATTACAAATTTCAATTATTCGCGCACGCGGAATAACAACCAAGTTTTTCTCAATCGATATGTACCCGCGGGAAAAGCTCGCATCGACGTGCGAGAAATACACGCAGGCAGTGTTGGCCGCGTATGAACTACGCACACACAAGCGCGAGCTTTTTGTGCTCGCGCGATCATCGTTGGCCACAGAAAGAGAGAGAGAGAGAGAAGGAGAGATGAGCGACATATACACAAACACGTCGATGGTATAATTGCTTATACATAGAGGCCAGGCTGATGCGCGCTCGTATATATGCGCAGTGCCCATCTCGCATCTGGCGCGCGCGCTAGATTATTATACATTTTTTGCACCTCGCTACAACACGAACGCGCTTGGCTTTTTCATATGGTGTATATGGCTCAGCAAAGCGTACATTGCCACGGCGAAAGAAAACGTTTAACGACCAGCATACATACGCACCGAGTCTCTAGTTGTCTGTATGAGTGTATAGTATTAATACCAGCTTCGTATACATGCTGAGCATATCCGCGCGTATATGCAGCATAACGCACTATGCGCGATGATAGACGAGTGATCTCTCCGCTCGCATAAAGCCAGCAACAGTAGTTTTTCGTCGTGAAAAAAATCACGATGCTTGTGTACGCTGGCAAATACCAACCGGTTTGAGAACGAGAGAGAGAGAGAGAGAGAGACTAGAAGAGTACATTGCACTGTTACATAAGACTCGCAATTGTACCGACGCGCGAGGTTCGAGCCTATACGCTTATCTTCGTAATCTGCACCTCGATATCATGAGCATCTATAAAACCAGAGTTCCTGTATAATCGATCAATGTTATGCTCGCGCGCCCCATCATATCCTATAGACGCGCGTTCGCTGCAGCAGCATGAAAATTCTTATCTCGAGTACACGCGTACATTATGCGTGTACAGAGCCTAGCCGTGCATAGCTATTTGAGACGCGCTTCTGGCGATGCGCCTTTTACATGCTGCGACGAGGGATCGTTTGTAAGTGTTGCGACCAACTCGCGTCTCGAGCGAGCTGCGAGTAATCGCTCTATCGATGCGCCTCGATCGATCTGTGACAATGCGCGACTCGCTCTCATCCGTGGCTTTGGACATTTTCAGGAATTTCCATCGTTATGTGCGTGTATACGAGTGTAAAGAAAATTTGAAGAATAAGTTCATCGTCTAGTTAGAGTTGCGTACTGCACCCGCTGCGGTATCGTAAAAGCTGTACGCGACTGGATGTGCGTCTTGATTTTTAACGATCCTTCGCAAGCTAGCTTCAGTCTCGATTTAATTCCAAAAAATTTACTATTCAATTTGCTTTCCAATTTAAAAGTGTTTCTCTATACGAAGAGCAGTAGATTTATGAATTCCACCAGAGCAGCTTCTTGAATGATTGACTTGACAATTTCATGCGATAAATTGAATTTCAAACTGGGTTACGTTAGCGCTGATTTTCTCCAGTAGTTTGCATTAATGAGTTTGACCCTTTATGCATGGCCTCTAGTCAAACAGCCTGACCATGATGAAATTTGATGTAAAGATATACTTGGACCATAAAACACTTTGTGATTTCCATGGAATAAAATGAAAAGATCGGTTTTTGTGAAGGCGAAATACTTTTATAGTAACTTTTATGAGCTTGCTTCTTCGATTATTTCGTCACTTTCAAAGCATAATCGTAAATTGAAGTTTCGTCAATTATTCGTTTAAAAAATATTGAAGCTAACATTTTGTATGGGATTTGCAAAACAAATTTTCGAAATCTACCATCATATTCTTACGTAACAGCTATGAAGGTAAAATGTTGTATGGATTTTAGTTTATAAATTGTTTGATGATTTATTTCGAATGTTAGTGTTGACGCATTGCTATCATTAAAAAATCAAAATAATTTGATCATGTACTCCACAAAAACAAAATAAATAATATTTAGTAACTGCTTTGTTTTGCTATGATTCCTACGATTGCTCATCATATGTACCTTTGTAAAACTTTCTTTGTGAATATTTTGAAAACAAATACATTTCTACGAATACAGTCCATATAAATACATATTTTGACGATTCGCTTTATATCAAAGCTTCCAAATGAGACAATCGTCTACGATTAACCAAGCATTTGTAATCAAAAATGTGTGTAGGGCCATCCAAATAAACCGGTCCTCGTGTTTATACATCGTACAAATACCATCTTCGTAAACTCGTGTACAAGACATCTTAGCACGCATCAAAGGTTGCAACAGCAGCAGTTCTCGGTGTACAGACACAACAAACATTGCGGGATTATTAAAGCATCTCGGCTCTCTATCTTAGCCGCTGACGGTCGTCTTAGTTTTAGCTTTGATTGAACCATATATTCTATAGAATCGCTCAATAGGTGCGCGCCTAGCTATATATAACGTCTGGCAACGAGCTTGGAGAATTTAGCCTGGAGGGTTGTATAGCGCCGGGCGGTACGGCCACCATTCATATCTACGCACCGCTGCTAGGAATCGAAGGCCGGGATTTATATTCTTCGCGGCTGCATAGAAAGTTTCTCTCCTCCTCTCTCTCTCTCTCTCATTCTTTCTCTACTTATAAAAGCCATCTTTGCATCTGAATGAGAATGTCAGAGAAAGAGTTGCTTTTTATTTCCAGCGATTTTTTTTCTTTTCACATGAAAAGGGGTCAGTTTCTTTACTCGCACAACTTCTGTACGTATGGCTTCTGTACGTCGCAGTTATAGCAAAAGGCTTTGCCAACTTGGTACCATTTGAGTTGTGAACAATTAGGATGGCAACTATATTTCAAATATTATACTTTCACCGACTCCCTGCCAGTATGAACATTTTGATTATTTCTAACTTGCCTACAGACTAATTCGATAACACTAGGCTATGCATGTGTAATTTACCTTGACTATATTCTCTTTAGAGACTTTATTCAGTTTGGAAATTTGATTTCCTACTTGAATTTTCGCCATTACAAACGAAGTCTAAGAGAGTACGACGCTGTAACGCCACTGATACGATATACTCTTGTCTCTCTTTATGTATCAGAAATCCTTTGTCGCTATTGTTGCCTAGGAAGGTGCGAGGAGGTGCCTTTGAAAACGCTGCGCATGAGAAACGACGACGACGACGTCGCTTTGCCGTTACGTCGTGCCACCGCCGCCGACGACGATGGCAAATTAACGGGGTGCGTTACGCGCATCTATGGCTGTGCGCAGCATCGCGAGCCGAGGGATGTCGTTTAATTACCGCCTCTGAAAGGGATCTCTGTCGGGCCGCTGCTGAGCGAGCGTCAATTGCCACCAGCTGAAAATCGACATTTCCTCTTGGGGGCCTTTGAACAATATACTCTTTTTTTTCAAACACGTGCCACTTCTCTCTCTCTCTCCCTTTTTTACTCTCACTCCCTCTTCTTTTCTCTATTTTTTCATCTAAAATTAAAGGCAGTTTGCATACCAACATACTGCGTGACACTACTGCTGTTCTGTCAATGAACTCACAAACCTTGACTTTCTTCTCATCATCGTTGTTTTTTTCCGCTATTCAGTCCGCATCGCTGCGCTGTGTGCGCGCAATTCTCATCTAAGCGTGACGTTTTTTGTCATTGCACGAGTACACCTATACCTTCTTTCCTCGCGATCTTGACAAGAGTAGAACATTGCGTCTCCACAAAAGTTCAGACGCTTGTTCGTATTCGTATTGCATATTATGTGTCGAGCGCACACGTACGGAAAAAGTACGCGTGAAATAGCTGCATACATACCTGCGTACGGCAACTGAGCTAGCATATGTAGAGTTCCGCTGTAAATCAACAATCGATACTCGACTGTATTTTTACTCTGCACAGAGCGAGAATGCGTTCGTTTGTTTCTTTCTGCTCTCGATCATCGTTGGCATGTGTCCCGTTAAAAGTTAACTCGATTAGGCCAGAACAGCTTTGCCCTGCTTGTAGTAGTACTCGCTGATCGACTTTTGTATTATGCTCTCATACAATTTTTTTACACATTGTTTTTTTAATTTTTTGCTCGCAACTTACGTGCTGGAAAAAAATGTTCTACATCCAGCTTGCAGACTTCCAATATTTACATTTGAAGCTATGTTTTTTCCTTCAATAAATAATCTTCAATGCCTTAACTTTTGCCATTTCCATTCATTTGAAGGCAAATCCTTAATCTACACGAAATTTCGAAAAAAATCTTCTTGAACGAGTATAAAATATCCGACTAGACGAGGTGGTGACACATATTTCTTTGAAAGTTTTATCAAAATTGCTCGAAAACTTCATTCATAAACTAGCGACGATTGAATTCCGTAAAAGAGAGAAAGGATCTTTGCATGAATTGCATGAACTTTAACTTCGTTTTGGCGTGCGCGCATAGTGCGGATTTTATGAGCAAAGTTACGAGGAAACGATAGTGAGAATTCCTCCAACTAAATTCGAAATATTGTTTCACGCACGTTATCACCCATTGCGAAGAGTGACCTTTTGTTTTTGAAGCATTTTCTCTGTTCGGTTCATGCAAACAGTCCGTAAATTAGTTAGCTATTGTCCTGTTTTATTTTTAATTTTTTATTACTTCAAAGAAGCGACTATTCAAAATGGTAAAACATTTGTTCTTCTAATTATGTTGTCAAAAAATCTCTACAAGAAAAATATAATTAAAAAAATGTCTCTTACTACACTTCGTTGATTGCACATTACGTGTGTGCACAGTCGTCATTTAATCAGAATTTGCCATAGCGCACCGATAATATTGACTCACTCATTCATCAGGTAGTCAATCAATGACGTGAACGCAGATCATTCTCATGATTATATACGTATATGTAACCCGTATAAGTTAATATATACATACGGCACTAACGAGCTCTCCCAATGCAGCCCATTGGTAAACATCTTGTACCCTGTGCGTGACAAAGCAGCCGAGTTCCTGTATATTTGGAATACAAATTCATTAGATTGAATTTTAATTGAAAAAAAATTATGCGAGATCGGATTAAATGCGTTGAAGAAAATGCATTTCTTTGAATAAAAAACACCTCTGTAATTATGAGGTAGTTCGTAAAAAGGTAAATGTGTCACGTTGTGGGAGAAAGAGAGAGAGAGAGAGAGAGAGAGAGAGAGAGAAATTGAGCTTATACAGCATCTTATACGCTGCTCCGAATGCCAAAGTGATCGACCTGGAATTTTCCATTTGCCGAAGCTAATTGTGCGTATGTGTCGAGGTTAGCGATACATACTCGCAGGGATACTTTTTACAAAGCCTTTTAGTGTTTGTGGCACGTGACGTTTTTTCCGAGATACTTCAGCGAGACGTTAAACGAGAACTATTCGCTATTCTTAGTCCTACGTAGAAGAGAGCGCTCGAGTCAAGTTAGAATCACCTCAGCAATTTCATTTTTATAGTGTCCTGGAAAATTTTTTCTGCATTAGCTTGACTCATTTTTATATGAATTTTCATTTGCAAAAAAAATTTATTAATCTTTTACTGACATTTTTTCTAACTTTAATTAGCCTTTAATGTTGTGCGACAAATGAATGATAAAACGTTTTTTTCTAAAATAATAGAAAACTCCACGTTTTTTTGTATTTATTTTTTTAGATCCTAATTCTACTGCTTGATAAATGTGATATTGAAAAGTTTCTCACAGGAATTTTCTTTTCCAGAGATCTACGACCAGCGAGTCTTGAAAAAGGACAAGAAATGCTACGTCTGAAATTCTACGGTGCTTATGCTTGGGGAGGGCCACTTGTTGTCGCTGGACTAGCGGCTGTACTTGATCATTTGCCTATTTCACCAGAATACAATTTTCTACGCCCAGGTTTTGGAGAGAAGCAGTGCTGGTTTTACGGTAAATTTGTTATTGTAAATAAAAATTTTATTCTGAGAAATAAACTAATATTTCGAAACAAACTTTACTTATATTTAAAATAATGGTTTATTATAATCTCAATGTTGTAGGTATTATCATGCAATTATAAAGCGATAGTATACTCTAATGCAAAGCGTAAATGAAAGTTAATGCTGAATGGATACCATTCAGGCGTCTCTTAATTTTTGAGTTCGATTTTTTTTGCAGAGGACATTATACATTGTTAGTGTATTATGAAAAACTATACTCTCAGTAGTTGAAAATCTGAAAAAAAAATTCTCATTCGTGTCACCAGAGCAAAATCGTAATTTTGAGAAAAAACCCCATTATATAACCAAGTGTTTAATTTCAGCATTTTTTATTCATCAGTAAATGGTAAAAAGTTGCTTTATAGTATAGTAGTTTAAATGTCAAGTATGCTATAGAAGCCTATCAGCATTCAGAAATTTTATTTTAATATACGAACATACAAAAAAAAGGGAAAAACATTGGATTTTTATCGTTTTTTATCGGTTGGTTCTTTTCTACGCATAGTAAATCTCAATCAAATTCAAGGCCAAATTCAATATCACCAATTTCTTCGTCCAAAAATACACTTAGAGGATTTTTGATTTTTCTTTTTAGCTTACTCTGTGATATTTTCAGGGACTCCAATACTTTTGGTGCACCCTGTATTTTGACCATGTTTATTGTGAACATCATCCATAAAACCAACTAATGAGCCTGTTAACTGCGTAATTTTATTTTGCCTCTTTTGTCTTTTGTTTGTTTTTTTTTAATGGTTTGCGGATGGAGGGCGTACGAAAAAAGTCTGAGAGATTTAGCATTTCTTAATTTGTTTATGAAATGAGTCGCTTTTCTTTCGGGGTTTCATAGAACTATCTTCTTGCTTCTCAAGTACAGAGATAGTTAGTGGAGATCTTCTTTTTGCTCTCTTTTCTGACCTACTTTAATATAGACGTGTTAAAATCATAAATTTTTTTACTTTTTCAGGCAATGCGGAGATTCTGGCTTACTTTTTTGGACCTATTGGTTTACTTTTGCTCATCAATCTTCTATTTTTTGCCGCAACGGCTCGCGAATTAACCTGTGGCCTTTGGAAAGGAGAAATCGTTAAGAGTACTACCGAGCGGTAAGTTCAGAAACCTTTTAAACCTTTTAAATAGATAGTCGCTAATTCTTTGAGATTTGTTTTAAGTTTTTTAATCAATGCGAAATTGATAGATTCACAAAAATACGCTATTAAAAATAAAATACTTTAATATCCTGGGAATTTCATTCATCTTTGATTATTTTTATTTCACGATCATACTTTTGAATGTCATTCACTCGTTTACATATACAAGATGCACCAGCCTTCCATATTTTTATATTACGAGCAGAGAAAATTTTCATTTGTCAAGCAATTTTCTCGCATTTGATTAATTATTCTTTGAGCATGGTGGATTCTTTCTTTCTCACGTAAGTTGGCTGGCGCTCTTCAGAATATTTATCGTTGTTCTATTTTCAAAATGTAAAAACTGAGTGAACTTTTACGCTCAACTTGTATTAACAAATAAAATTTGTAATCGTGGAGTTTAATTTCAAGTCATTTTTATCCTCGGTCATTGACGCGAATTAATCTTTTCACGACACGCGCTTGAATTTACGATGGGACGCATATATACGCACTCTGCGACACTGGCTTCTTGACACTGGCTTTATTTTCGATTACAGAGTCAATGAAAGATTTTGACTGCGTGAACAATAAAATTTTTTTAAAACTTTTCGAATAATATGATACCGGAATTGCAAGTAATAAAATGAAATGATACAAATTAAAAAAAGTACTCTTCAAATTTATGAAGATAATTTGTTTAGGATGTTAAAGTTTGTTTATCAAATAGACTATCGATCTTCTTATACTGTAAGACAAGTCTATTATAGACTTTACAAAACTTTTGACAGTTTCCAATTTTACATCATGAATTATGCCTCATGCATTCATTAAACTGCCAAACTAATCGAAGTTCGGGTAATCATTACGTTGCAGAGCGGCCCTAGGCAAAGTATGCCTAAAGCTTGTCATCGTCATGGGAGTGCCGTGGATATTTGACGTAATTTCGTGGATGGCAGGTGGTCCAGAGGCCCTTTGGTACGTAACCGACTTGTGCAACGCTGCTCAGGGCGTCCTCATCTTCGTCGTCGTTGGCTGCCAGCCACAAGTTCGAGCGACAGCCAAGCGCTGGTTTCGCAATCCCAGGACCAATACCAATTTACAGGGTAATGGTCATAGCACGACGAGTCATGGGATGCCCAGCATAGGAGATAGTATTACTCAGAATCCAAGCACCAAAGCCGTACCATTGGAAACGATTTGCTGAGGACACGAGCACCGAGAATTGTTGATCGCACCTGAACTCCGCTTTTAAATTTTCGAAAAGAAAATAGACGGATTCATTGCGATAATCGATCTCGGTTTTCATGAGAGAATGCCTTTTTCATTTTTGTAAACTCATTGAAAGAATAATTAAGTTATTTTTTTATAAATTGAATCGGGTAAATGAAATGCATTTATTCAGTTAGGATTAATGGCAGGGAAAATTACTATGTTCTTATACTTGCTACTGTTTTATCATTTAATTGTGAAATTCTTGTAAGTAAAACATTTATAGTCAAGTAAAGTTCATATATTGTGAATATGTACCCCTGAAAAAATTATGGCTTTAATCGAAATTTTTTGAACGAGAGCAATCTTGGATTTCTCGACCCAAAATGCAAGGGATCATATTGCATTATATTGCCTGCAAGATGTTAAATCTTTTTAAAACATTAATGATTATAATCGATTGTATATATATGGAGACTCAAATTTGACCGAAAATTAGCTTTGTAATTTTAATTGTTTGATAATAGTATTTACATTAGTATTATAACTGTACATAAATTTTGTATAATATGACGTTAGTATTTTCTTTTTATTTGTAAAACTTGAAAGATTTATCGAATCTTATGCATTCTTAAATGCGCATCTTAAATGATACTCAAACTATGAGACAAAACAACTACAAGAGAAAAATGTTCTTGAAAATGTCAATTTTCGAAATAATAATTTAAGTAAATAAGAAAAGATTTTGCACACGCGAATAAAAAATGCAAAAAGACTTCGTTAAGCATTATTCAGTAACGTTGGTTTGGATCGATATTTTGAAACGCTTATAATTATATTAAATTGTAAGTGCACAATATTATATGTGATATTTGGTAATATTTAAAAGTAAGCACTAGGTTTAATCAGATAGCGTACTTTAAAATCGTTCACTATATATGATGCTTGAAAAATATCTGTTTCCACTACAATAAAAAAATTTTTTATCAGTAGAAAATCATGTGAATAGTATTAGAGAATAACAAACATTTTTTTCTAAACATACTACAAATTTGTAATTTAAACATGTTAGCTAACATTAATTCCTTTGTTAACAAAAATATTGATAAAACGAAATTGAAAAACTCTGAAATTGTTAATATTCATTATGAAATCAACAAAATACTAATCGTTAACTATTTGTATATTGCTTATTGCAACGATAGTATTATGCATGACATTACAATAAAAACTAATTACAATAGTACATTACTTTGATCTGTAATTTTTTAAAAATACCCTTTTTAAGAAAATATAACTCTAATATTTGAAATCATATAGTTATTTGACAGGAACTTATGCAGATGATCATAAATACTTTTTTACATTATTTAGTGATTAATTTTTATATGAAATTTATTCAGTTACTTTTATATTTCTCGAGAAACATTTCAGGATATACTTATAAGTAAGTGTGGAATAGTATATTTCTTAACGGGTGCACTACGGGTTTTTAGCAAAAATGGGGATTATAGAACGAGCCGAAGGCGAGTACTGCATGAAGTTTTGTTAAAAAACTATACCTGCACCAGTTGATGATACTATTTTTTCCTACGAGAGCCTAAAATTAGCGGCAAAGTTAAGCCAAACGAAATTTAAGCCAAAATTTTGCAAAAGTTACTCCAAAAAATTAACGTAAATTTACTACACTAAACAGCTGTATCTTGGCAAATTTAGGTCGTTTTAAAATCTGAATACGGCGTTGGAAAGGTGAGACAAAAACCTATGAAACAATGCATTGACATTTTTTCAACAGTTTATCGGGCTGAGCCGTTTTTTTAAAGAAACAAATGCACTTTTCTCGATTTACATAAAAACCACGTTTTTTGGTACTAAATTGCTCGTAACATCTGAAATAATGCACCAATCTCAATTTTCACGCCGGATTCTGAAGAGTGATTAAATTTTGCATCGAAATACGTGTCGCTAATAGTTGTCAATTTTTTTGGGGTTGGCTCAGACATTCAAAGAAAAAAAAAATTAACTGTCAAATCTTGTTAAAATCTGAAATCAAAATGCTCGTAGAGCGACCAGTAAAAATTATTTAAATGGGTTACAATTTTTTTGGGCTTCATTTTTATGGCTTATGGAAGACATTAAAAACCTTCGATTTTTTTGAATCAGTCTAATACACAATGAGTAATAATCAGTCTAAGTATACACAATGAGCAGCTATAAGAATCATTCGCTTTCCTATGATAGATGCCCCGCAAATAACTTCATCCTTCCCAGATTTCTGATGGATTATGTATGCCATGAATGGAAATTCACCTATTTTTGCATCTACACCATTAACCATACGCGCTGTTTCATGAGCTAAAAAAGTAAACAATTTTTTCAATTTACTTCATGTAATTTGAAACTTTTGTTTTTAATGCATGAAAAAGCTTTCAGTACGTTTTGCATACGTGCATCGTACAGCTATGGCACAAATAAGAAGAGAAAACTTGAATTTGTTGACAATTGACCAGCTATTTTATGTGTAGATTCCCATAACACTTTGCAAATTTTTCTTTTCCATTTTCATATAAATAGGTAATTCTCTGTAAATAAAAATTCTGTTATCTAATCAAATCGTTATAAGTTGCACAGATTATATTTAAAATCAGCGATTTAATTTACATTGAAAAAGCCTTGTAAACACGGTATCTCAATAACCGTTCAACCAATTGCGTCTAAATTTTTATGATGCCTTGGTAGTGACCCGAAGATGTGCTGAATAAATTTTGGAATCGATACGATCATTTTTAACTCCTCTGCCAACCCTTAAATTATTTTAGCGGATGCTCGCGATATATTCATCAGAATTTTTGTATTAATACATTCAACCCACACCTAAATGATGATTGATGTATCTGGACTATCAAATCAATCAGAAACCAGTTTCATCATCCGTTAACATCTTCAGAAATGTCTTCAGAATTGTGTTTAAATCTATATGATGCTCTAGATCTAGATCGAGTTGGAAGCACTTATACAAAAAAATGCAAAGAACCAAAAAGATTTAAAATGCGTTGATAGTTTTATCATCCGTTATTGTCTTCAAAAATGTCTTCAGAAATTTGTTACCTGATACTGTAGATCATTTGTATTTGGATTTCGATGCGTTTGGACGCTATTACAAAAGCATCCTGTATAATTTTGGAAATTCATTCACATAAATATTATTCAATTTTTAAAAAATAAAGTATTTCAAACTCTTATTAATTTCTTCGTAATTGTGTAAAACCTTCCTTCTTTTGTGAAAAATCCTGGGTTATTTGGGGAATAAGAAACGCTTTTGGTTACTTGAAAAATAATAATCATCCCTGTATCAAGTGTATTTAATATTTAATACGTGCTAAATATTGAACTCAATCGTAAACACTTATGTTTTAATTGTATGAAATCTTACGCGATAAACAATTAAAAATGATAATACTGAAAAATTCAAGAAAAATTATTTGTATAGTTATTACTTATAGATTGAAATATACTAATTTATTTAAATTAATTAATAATATTATGTTTCATTAAACAATTATTTGGAATTATTATATTCTAAAAAATTTGATTATAAAAATGTTCGGTAAGATGAGAAAATGTTGTTTTTCTATATGCTTCAAATAATATACGTAAGTTGATTAAATTAATTTATCATTTGTTATATAAGTATAGTATTTAATCACAGTTATTAAAATAAATTGTTCGCTCAGCTTTAACAACAGTTGTTGCCACTTGTTTACACATTTATTTTAATTTTTAGTTTATTTTTTGTTAAATAAGCTTTTAAATTAATGAATCAAAAACTTAAAATCAAATGTTTTCATTAAAAAGCTATTTAATTGATATTAGAATTTCGACTTATACGCAAATGCTAATGTTTGTGTTTGTGTCAACTTGCACATAGATGAAGATAATAACTGTGACAGATTCATTGGCTACGAGCTTCCTCATCATAA
Organism: Trichogramma pretiosum; assembly: GCF_000599845.2. Taxonomy (NCBI): domain Eukaryota; kingdom Metazoa; phylum Arthropoda; class Insecta; order Hymenoptera; family Trichogrammatidae; genus Trichogramma; species Trichogramma pretiosum. The sequence goes on from NW_019640794.1 coordinate 150,077, forward strand.
AATTATTACCTATTAACCTATTTATAGTTAAAAATGCTGATTTAATAATTTTTTTATTAATTTACAAGGTTATTTTCCACTCTTCACATAAATTAAGTTCATTTTAACGATATGGTTTTATTCAATTTATAATTCGCAATTCAGTATTTAAAATCATTATTATGAAAATTATGAAAAACCGAAAAAATATTAATTTTTATTTTTATTTTCAAACTCATCAACAAGTCCTAACAGTTCTTTGACTTAATTTAATTTTAACTGATCTTTAAAAATCACTACAAATATGTTACAAAAACCATTTAAACTCTGTACAACTCTAAAATTGAAATTTCGGAAAATAAACAAAGAACCGCTTTTATTTTCCCGATGTCTCAAATTGAAGTTCAACTTTCTGTTGATTTTCTGTTGATTTCGATAGTAGAATTTTTTGAGTGGAATTTAATTGTTTTGTTTGATTTATCCAATTAGCGTAGTAGATAACACAAATATAGATATCTGAAAATGAGTGAAAATGATCACATTCAAAAGCCTGATAGTCGACACCGATTCGATATTCGTCATCTGTCATTCAACCACCTGAAGTGTCGTTTAAAATATATTTAAAACATTTATAAATGTTGTAAACTGTTGTCTTCGTTATTTTGATACCTGAGATCTATTGTTTCTCCTCGTATATTTATGATTACAAAAAAAAGTATTCGAAAAAATCTTATCAAATCTGATTAAAAAGATGAGAGGTTAATAGAAATACAATGAAATTAAAAAAAAACTTGAAATAATAAAAAAAAAGAAATATAACATCATTCTTGCGAAAAATTGTACACCAATTCACCTTTTTTATTATATTTTTTTAATTTTTTTATTATAATTGAATTACAATTGTCTTAGCTATACTCGATTTAAAAAATTTTAACATTAACTATATTTATTGAGGATACGATTGATCCAATGAGCATAATACATAACACTTGTGTATACATCTGGGAGTACATAAGAATATCCACATTTGTAAGATATTATTGCGACGCCTACTTGATAACCATCATCCGTTACAAGTGGACCACCTGAATCACCCTGTGAAAAAATTATTTGATAAAAGTTGTACAGTGGTTTATAAATCAAAGATGGAATACATTTTTGATATTCAAAAATTGTGAGATATCCTTACATTACAAATTCCTTCTAAATAATCTGAATTAATACTACTTGTGCAAATCATACCCTCATCAATTGTTGATGGTAATATTTTTTCCCATTGTCTCTTACATATGTCGTGGTGTACCATTGTAACTTTAAGTTTTTGTAACGTCTTTGCTAATTTTTCACGTTTGGACTGGAATAAAGACATATAAAACTGTTTGAACTAGTAGTGAAGAATAAAGTATACTTCAAATAAAAGAACTCACATAATAACCCCAACCACTAATTACTGCTTCAGTAACGTTTTTTACTTTATAATCGGCGGGTGCCAGTCGGATTGGCTGTACTTTATCATTAAAAATAACATCATCTTTCAATAATAGTATAGCTATATCACTTTCTAACTAGAAAAGAAATTACAGATAGTATAAAAATGACATATTAAGCATTAATTTATATGAAACATCAAAAGTTTAAGATGAAGTAAACGGCTGGTAAAAGTGGAAAATGAAGGTACCTTTTCATCTTTTTCAAAAACGTTATTGTTCTCGATAAAATTACCACTGCTAGATTTGTAATCTCCATGAACGAAAATTTTTTTTACTTTATGAGCAACAGCAGTTCCGTCTTGACGATTGTGCGTTCCAACAACAACTTGAAAAGATTTTCGACTTCCTCTGACAAACTCGAGTTATTATTGAATACTTTTCATCCAATTAAAAATGTTATTTTTAAATTACCCATCAACACAGTGAGCTGCAGTCAGTATTAATCGTTTTCCTATGATAGATGCGCCACATATAAATTCATTGTATTTGCGATGCTTTATGAATGCCATGTATGGAAATTCATCTTTCTCCGCATCGACTCCGTGAAGCATTCGACCCCTCGAACGAGCTATGATAAGTAGCACCAATTTTAAAATAAAAAGTTATTTTTTAAATTAATTATTTCTAAAACTGGAACTTACATTTTGCATCAATGCAGGTAAAAATTATAGCACCAAAAATAAACCAGAACTTTAACATTTCGATTCACTTACAAAAAATAATACGCAAACAATGATTAATTTTATACTCTTGGTTGTGAGTACCTAATTCGATAACTATAAGACTACAAATGCGGTGCATTTGAATCAAATACGAAGCAAGAATATATTTCATAAGACATTGATCACGTAGATCAAATTTATCTATTAATCTAATCACAAAAGATTGTACTTATCGAATATGAGAATGAAGAAAATTGTAGATAATGCAACTTAGATATTGTTTGAATAGTAAATAATTCCAAAATATATACATTTTTTAAAATACTTGTCTCGTACATAAAAATTTAACAACAAGATACATCTGTAATTGACATTTATCATAACAAAAGTAACTATCCCCTCGATAAAAAATTTTTCGGTAAAAAATTTTTCGTTTTCGTCATTACAATGGTTAATGCTACTACCAACTGCATATAATTGTTTCATCACACTGATATACAATCTTACTAATTTAAAGCACCATAGTCCTGAGCACGTTCGAGCAAGTACAAGACCATTTGTATTAACGATTCAACGCCCTAAATTGTAATTTTGCGAATAGATTTTTAATCATATGAAAAGAATTTATATGAAACCCCGACGGAAAAAAATCGTTCAAAAAAAAAGTAAAAGTAGTTACTGAAACCATTATATTAAATTGTAAAATGTAATAAAATGTAAAAAAATATAAAATTACTAGTGATTTCGGACAGCCGATGCATTAAAAAAGGCAGCATGAAATCACATTTTTTTACACTTTTTTACATTTTCTTCAATATGCTATCCGCGCGTGATCGCATCGACCACAGCAAGTGATTTTCGTTAAAAAAAGTATTGATTTTTATGAATAAATTATGACAAATTATGATGGATATGGCCGATTCTCTGTGAAATCGATTGGTCAAAAAAATTTTTTTTCTGCAAATATGAAAAACTTGTTGTATTTGATGTCAGAAATGTCCCCAAATTTTATTAGAATTTTTGGGGCCTTCCATGACACTTTTTCAGAGGCCCAAAGTTGGCCATTTTAGGGTTTTTTTGAAATTCATGAAAAATCACAAATATTAAAATAATTCCTGGATTAAAGTAGAATGATTCAAAAGTAAAAGTGCCCAGCAACTTTTTTGTTGGAAATTGTCCAAATTTTCAGAAAAAAAATATGCCAAAGTGATTGGAACAATCTAGGTAAATGTAAAGCAAAAAAACTGCAAAAAAAACATAAAACAAGAAATCTACTCGAGTTCGAACCGGACTTTCATTTCCTAAACTATGTAAAAAGCTTCCCAAAGATGTCAACTACTGCCTGATAAAGTTTTGTAATGGGTCTTAAAGTTTAACTCAATGTAGACAATAATGTATGGCGAAAAACGTGCAAAAAAGGACTGAAAATGGCTGTTTTTGGTGATTTTAGGCATTTTAGGCCCATTTTTGACCTTTTTTGCACGTTTTTCGCCACACATTGTTGTCTACATTGAGTTAAACTTTAAGACCCATTACAAAACTTTATCAGGCAGTAGTTGACATCTTTGGGAAGCTTTTTACATAGTTTAGGAAATGAAAGTCCGGTTCGAACTCGAGTAGATTTCTTGTTTTATGTTTTTTTTGCAGTTTTTTTGCTTTACATTTACCTAGATTGTTCCAATCACTTTGGCATATTTTTTTTCTGAAAATTTGGACAATTTCCAACAAAAAAGTTGCTGGGCACTTTTACTTTTGAATCATTCTACTTTAATCCAGGAATTATTTTAATATTTGTGATTTTTCATGAATTTCAAAAAAACCCTAAAATGGCCAACTTTGGGCCTCTGAAAAAGTGTCATAGAAGGCCCCAAAAATTCTAATAAAATTTGGGGACATTTCTGACATCAAATACAACAAGTTTTTCATATTTACAGAAAAAAAATTTTTTTGACCAATCGATTTCACAGAGAATTGGCCATATGTATATAAACCAAATTCAGTCATCTCAGTACTCCTCAGTACATCTATGATGATGTTATAAGGCTTTCTATTGCATTAGAGTGAGTTCACTTTTTTCACGAAAATTACTTGTTGCGGTCAATTCGATTACATGCGGGCTTGACTGGAATTTTAAACTCATACGTAAAAATTGTAACATTTAAAATTATTATTACAGAATTTTATGTTTTTTTACACTTTTTTACTTTTTTAGGTAAACAAATTATAGGTAAACAAATCTAATAAACTGTAATAAAAAGTAAAAAAGTGTAGAAAAACATATCACATGTCCGAAATCGTTAGTAATCTTACATTTTTGTACACTTTTTTACTTTTTATTACAGTTCACAACATTATTATGTACTTTATTTAAAAAAAAATTTCCGCTAAGGAACAAACATTTTTATTTTTTCTTTGATAATTCCTAAGGGTTTTTGTGTGTTCCTTTAGAATCAAATGATTTTCCAAATACGATTTTCTAACTTTTTCTGTTTTCAAAGGGCAAACAACTAGGGCTGTGCGAGTACTCGAAAAAACTCGACTCGTCGAGTTCGAGAGAAAAAAACTCAGAAAATTCCAACACGAGCATCGATGTTCCACATCTGGTGCATAATAAATGAGTGCTTACTCTTAAAATCAGAGTAGTTTCTTGAGCATAATTGCACCAGATGTGAAACATCGATGCTTGTGTTGGGATTTATGAGTTTTTTTTCTTGTTTCTTGATTTTTTTAGTTTCTAGTTTGGTTTTTTTGTTTTGACTATTGATTCGTGTTTTTGGTTTTTTTAAATTTTTTACTTATTTGACTTTTTTATTATCACTTATTTGATTGATCAATTTTCTTGCTTTTATTTCATTTAACATTGAATTTTTAATTCTTTAAGGTGATGCCGAAGCCCCGATTTTTACCGACCGAGCATTATAAGTATAAATTCAAATAACTTTTATACTAGGCCGATTTTCTAAAAACGGCTCTGTGAAGCCCTCCATATAGTTGCTGTGAACAAGTGCACCAAATTTCAGCCAATTTCATCGGGTAGTTTTCCCGGAAAACAGGATAAAAATTTTTTATCCTGCAAACAGTAGTCAAAAATTTCGGTCTAGCTCGATCTAGCCGAGGTGTACGGCATCTTAGGTGTGGGGGAGGTTGGAACTTGCATCAACAAGGTGAGTTCGTTCCAATTTTACTTAGCTAAATTTGCTAATTTATCCGAATACCGCTTGCTTCCGAAAATCGACGGTCGGTTATCCGTGGTATGCGGCGATAGGCGCCCAAGCCCGATAGCTCGACAGAAAGTAAATAGAACGGTCGAGGCAGTCGCGCGTTCGAACCTGCCGTTCTATTGTGAGCGCAGAATACGGAGTCAATTTCGGCGAATTCGAACACAAATGTGTACGTGAGAGGCGACGCTTGTGTTGTTTTGCGCACGGCCCACACGGCTTGGGCCTGCGTGTAAAAAGGTAAACAAGTCCGCGCGGACTTGCCTGCACGAAACATAAACAAAGAGAGTCTGCGAACAAACAACGAGAGTTATATCAAACGGAAGAAGACCCTTCATCATCCACATCGCCGTTAGGCATTTTTATGGATGATGACAACATGGACTTGACTTTCAATGAAATAGAAATTCCTTTGATTGCAACACCACGACCAATTTCTGTCCTAAGATCTACTACTACGTCCAATTCAATGGACTTCAATGCTCTTACTCAACAGCAAGCCAGCTCCGAAAAATGCGTTCATCATCGTTTTTTTCAAACTTTAATAAAAAAAGTCAGAATCATCGATCCCAAGGACACCCTTAATTTCCGTGGAGATATAACGAAGATTGTCCATCGGTATGCTTACCCAAAAAAAGAAAAGAAACACTTCAAAAATCTAGGCGGTCAAAGAATAGATCATTACGTAATAAAGCGGTCTACAGAAGCTAGTGACGTGCGTCTGCAGGCGAAAGCGAGTCGCGCGTAGTAAACGCGGACGCACCGTCATAAACTGGCCCGCGCATGCGCATGGACCGAATTAGGCCAAATCGTAATATTTTTTGGCGGAAATTGAAGGTTTTTTCAATTTTTATACTAGTTATTATACTAGGTATTTTGTAACAAGTCGAACAGTCAAAAGCTGATTCAATTGAGTCGAAAGGCACTTATACTAGTACTCTGAACTCGACCTTTTCTCTTGCAGGCACAACTTTTCAATGGCACCGCGCCACCTGGCGGCCGAGTCGGAAGTTGAAAAGTCAAAAAGGTGAGAAAGGTGTTGAAATAATGAGGCGAGTATTTTGTAATTTAACCAAGTTCACTATTGAGAAGTGGCTCTTGGTCGCAACTCTCGAGTGCTCGTCGACGCGAACGCGAGGACGAGAGTCGATGTGCTCTGGCTGCCGAGAGACGACTGACTTAGTCGGCCAAAGTGGCTCGCTTATGTACACAACGAACCACGCGCTGATTGGCTGATGCCGCGAGGTGGGGACGACTGCAGCAGTGCACGTCGTTTGAGTGGGGACGCACGCAGGGGTCTCGGCGTTAGTGAGGATAACAGAATTAGGCTAAATCGCAATATTTTTAGGCGGAAATTGAAGGTTTTCTCAATTTTTATATCAGTTAAAGTTAAATTTGAGCCTGGATAGCATTCGTTACAGATTTCTAGTGCAGTTGTTCGTATTCAGACTAAATTTAGTGCAGATCGAATGAAAATTGACAAAGTTATGACAAAAAAACACAATTTTCAAAGTCCAAAATATTCCATTTCCGGTTTATGAGGCCCGCGCATGCGCATGGACCGTATTAGGCCAAATCGTAATATTTTTTGGCGGAAATTGAAAATTTTCTAAATTTGTATACTTATGTTATGGCGAAAAAACTCAATTTGGAAAGTACATATATCATATTGCCGAAGCCCCTTTTTTGACCGACCTAGCATTATAAGTATAAATTTATATAACTTCTATTCTAGACCGATTTTTAAAAAATCGGTTTCCTGGAGCCCTTTGTATTGATGCTGTGAACAACTGTACCAAATTTCTTTCTATTTCATTCAATGGGTTTTCCGGAAAACGGGATTGAAATATTTAAGCTTGAACACTCAAATCAAAAATTTTGATCCTATTTTTTATGAAAAACTGTTGAATGAAATGGGTGGAAATTATTACAGTTGTATACAGCTTCAATTCCGAGGGCTCCGCAGAGCCGTTTTTAAATATTTTCAAAATATTAAAATATTTTGAGTCGAGATGATGAAGAACTATTGTCTTCCGCGGAAAAAATCCTTACTGTTCGATCTCAAAATATTAGCAAATCAATAGGAAATCTCATTCGGAAAGTTAGAAAAGCCACTCGATTCCTTTACCAACAGTGAAAGCGGTAGAGGCATATTTTAGTGATAGGGAAAACTGCGGGTCAAAAGTTTTTGATTGTAATTTATTATATATATTACCAACAATGTCACCCAGTGTACTTTATAATCTTTGCTCGATTCACTTTGCAATTGAATGGAAACTCAAATTACCCAACTAGAACTTAGGTTAGTAGCATTATACAATGTATAACAGAATTCAAAAGGGTAACCGACCGAACTCGTGCAAACAGCTGCATGTCTTTGCTCGCCTCACACCTATCTACACGCGACAAATATGACTTTAATAAAAGCATGAAAGTACAAAAGAACGTCGCGTTTGTCTCACTTATTATCTCTGGACTAATTTGACGCTATGATATTTTAAATGCTCGAGTGATTTTTACGATTGCGAGGACTTGAGCTTAACTCTCGTTTGCGCCTTCAAACCTCGGATCCGAATTTACATAAGTGTATAAGGTCAGTTGCAGAGAAATTTGCATGATATAGGCCAGCAGCAAGGATGTTCGAGTGTACGTGCCTTATCGCCGCAAGAAGAAAAACTAGTGGGTTCGCGTGAATGAGACGCGAGAAAAATTTCTTTTTAAAATAAACACCTCGTGACGGGCATGCCATTTCGCGATTAGCACATAATGTTTTTTCAATCGTCTTTTTAATTCAAAATTATATTCATTTTAAAAAATACAATTGACTAGATATTTTCAATGGTCGATATTATCATCGAGCACAGAAGTTCTGCTTTATTATAATTTTCCGTTGATGCTTTAAATTGACAAAAAATATTTGAACTATTACTCGTGAGCTTTTTGCAAATCGGATCTTATCGATCGTATTACGAGTCCAAAGATTCTTACCAAAGGATTATTATCCAAAAAGAGCTCCCAATGCGTACAAAGGCCTAAGTGAGACGCGCTATTACGTGCCATGCACTAACCGCACGCCCGGCCATTTACCATCATGAATTTTTCACGCCGCGTCACATGCACCGCGAGAGACCCCGTACTTATAGCTCGTACTGCGCCCGAGAGTACTTAGGTCGAGACTGCAACATAATATCCCGATTATCGGCATTTTATCCGCGGCTCTTTGTATAATGGTCGGCCGGTATATAGGTACTACTTCGCCGTACATTATAATCTCTTGGTGTGGGATTGTAAGCCGCGGCGAACGATGTAAAATTTACTCGTTACCCGCATTATGTACTTGCGCGCGCCAGGGGGTAAAATGGCTAAAGAGAGCGAGGGATGGTATAGTGCTCCAGACAAGTCGATTTTATATTCAATGCGCTGCGCTTTTATACAAATATATTGTGCGCGAGAGAACCGAAAGCTCCCAGGCGCAGTTATGTCATCGGGAGTGTGTGTATTTTTTTCAATTCGAATTTTCCATGCGAATCACGGAATTTGTCGATATTATTTGTATAGAACGACGTGCGCACGACTGGGGATAAACGCGCGTACCATGGCCTGGCACAGGTATTGATAAAGCGAATAATGATTAACGAGTTGTATCGAATTCGACCTGTTTCACTGGAAAATTTACTTCGACAGTTCATTATTCTTAATGAACTCGCATGGGATTATGTAGCCGGCAGTCTATATTGTTGAAAATTAGTTATCATCATATATTGCAAATACTAGCTAATTAACACTTAAATAATCGAGTTTAATCTTGAAATTCTCAAAAATGTAATCACCGCAATTATGAAAATATCGCAAAATATGACAGAATCATAGTTTCGAAAAGCCTTTAGCTTCATTTCATTTTGATATGCGAAAGTCAGTGTATTTTGGGACAAAACGCTTTTGCTGCTCATTTAAACAAGACTGCTGGGCTCGAACACCACTAAAAGAACACTTGCAAGAAATTTTTAGGTCGAAGAAACAAAATTTATAACAAGTATGTGGTACGAATACGTAAATTGTTAATTCAATTAAACGCAGTACATTGAAATAAAATTTATATAGCAATAGCTCCATTATATGTGACTTGATATAAAGATAAAGATAATTTTCACGGCTCGTTATGTTTTGCTTTTTTCACGGAGTTGACTAAACTAATACTCTTTATGCTCTCATTGTATGTTTACTACTCAATTGCTGGCTTTTAAAAAATATTTACTTTTTTTCATCTTTTGTGTTTGGATAATATCATCATTTCGATAATTGATGTATTGAACAAGCAAACAAAAACTTGATTTATACTACAAAAACAGTTTTTACAACAACAAAGTACAGTTTTTTAATTGCAAACACTATCTTTGAATTTTACACCGTGTTTTTTTTTTTTTTTTATGAGTAACAAATATTTTCATACACAGATGTTACCATATACTGGTAGAAAATGCAGAACAATATTTTGTACTGTGAGTTACCGACTGGACGGTAAAAGACATATATTTTTAAATCGATAGGAAATATAAAACTAGATAACAGATTTCACGTTGAATTTATTACAAAAAATTAACAATATCGACAATCCAACGTTTTCGAACATTGACTGTTTCGTTTAACATGATAATATAACTTAAACACAGCCGCAGGAGTTATTCCTGCAATATTGTACGCAGCAGCAATCTAAAAGTTTAAAGTAAGTATTTTCAGGACACATTTGAATTATTGTTTGCAGGTTAGAAGACTCAAACAAGTGTTTTCACTCAATCACATGAAAAAAAATTGCTAAATAAAATCAAAATGAACTTTAAGGTGGCTCGTCAGCAATCATAACAATAGTGCAGCGAGGCGTCTGTTTGTCTCTTTCTCGCATTAGGTAGGCAACCGCTCGCACTATTCGAAATCAATGATTTTACGCACATTTTGTTTAATTACTCATTAGTTAGTACGGTAAGGGGTAATTTTTAACATACCAATCGAAAGGTAGTGACTTGAAGCATAACATAGTCGTTTTTAGTTAAGATCTGTTGTTTAAAAAAAAGTTTTGGCGTAAAATATATGAAATTATGATGGCTTCCCGTAAGAGCCCATATTAAACTTGCTATTTTCAACGGCTTCGTTCTCAAAAATTAGTATGGTAACCCATGCTGAAATTTCTACAGCATATCAAGCACATTACAAAGAATATTTCTGCAAAGTTTCATAAACATCTGTTGTTGACCCGTTTTACTGATGAGCCACCTTACGAGCTTGAAGGTAAACTTGTAGTAGGAAAATTGATTTAAAAATCAACAATTTTTAAAAAATCAGAAGACGGAACATTAATGAATATTATGAAATAATGATGAAAAACACACTTATAAATAAACTACTAACCAATTACAAAAACATAAAACTTTGTGGTATATTTTTGTTCATGAAAATATTAACTGCATAAGTAGTTGATAATTTAAAATGAAGACATTAAAACTAGAACGAAAATGAAAGAACCAATGTTTTCATGCATTTCAGTATTCATGTGCTTCTGTGGCAGAAGACATTTTCAGTTTGTATTCCACAGATTCGTGTCACTACTACTGTGCATTTCAAAATACTTACTTGCACGACTTTCGAACGTCAAAAACCCCAAAAGTACTATGTAATATTAAGTTTCAAATATGTTAGAAAGGAATAACAAAATCATTAACGCAAAAGGTCTCCCATTCTTTAAATTAAAACATTCACATGTTTTAATTTTATAAAAAATGATTAATCATCAATAATAGTCGTTGCCGCAAACTATATTGTCTTTCGTGACACATTGCAACACGTTATATATCTTCGCACGGCAAAACCTTAAAAAGCAAAGGTTATTTACCTTTGTTGGATAAGAAAACGAGCGACGATAAGTTATATCACTCGAACAATTTGTCACAGATGTCTCCCCAACCTTGGTCGCGGTAGCTGTCAGTTCGGGCTCGCGGTAGCCCAGTGGGCAGAGGCTCTGCTTTCTGCCCGGGAGGTCGGGGTTCGATTCTCTACCCCGTCTCCTGTATAAACACTAAATACCTGCCAAGGATACGGCCACGAAAAGTTCTCAAGGCCTGATGAAGAAAAGAAAAAAGAAGACAATTGCGTTCTGGCTGACGAGCCAATAAATAATACAATAATGTAACAATATAATAATTAAAAATGTGTATTTCAATTGAATGATGTTTAAACATTGTAACAGAAAGTATGCGTTCGGGCAAAATTACCACAATGTAGATGCCAATAAAAATTAACAAAAAAACAAACACAACAAAAAGCTGTCAGTTCAGTCTAGGTGATACAAGCGCAAGTTTACCTACTACCCCTTGGCCGGTGAAAATGCGTAACAAAAATAAAAATACCCTCAAATAGATCTCAATTTGCACATTCTAAAAAATCAAAAATATCAATTTGTACACCCCAGGGTTTTTTATACAAAATTATGGAAAATATACGCTTTTGAGCACCTATCAAGTCCGAATATTTCAGTGAATAATGCACTTTTTTAAAATCCAACCGATTATAAAAATTGTACGCTCTTTAAAATAATTAGTACCCTCATTAGATGGTCAGTAAATACAATAAATAAATTAGACTATGTAAAAAATGGCACTTGGGAAAATTTTTCTGATAAATGTTGCAACGCGTGCGCACAGCTATGAATGGGCGCGCAGTGCTGCATGCGAAACGACGCGATCAGTGGCGTATCTAGGGAATTTACAGAATAAGGTCAAGTTTCTATATTTTTCAAAACAAATATATTTTGCCTGCTTGCGAGAAATGTCTAATAGGATATCTGACATCCCAGCAATTAGTGGTGAATTTCCCGAATTCGTGGTGATTGGTATAGAATTCATTTTTCATCAATGTAAACAGAATGAATGTAAAAATGGTTTTTATATCATACATCTATTCTTTCTCATCTTCTCCTTTTCTTTATTTATTAACTAAAATAAATAGTACATTTATCAATATGCATTGAACGTTTTTGTATTTTAAAACAAAGTAATGCTTCTTAAACTTTTACATAAATCATTTCCATTTGATTGCAGAAATTTTATATCATAAAATTTGTAAAACCAAACATGCTATTGATAATTAAGAGGAGGCTCTCATCTAGCGCCTCAAAAATGACGTGTTTTTCGTGATTTTTTTTTCGTGGAAGGAAGTGAATAATGCAATCAAGTTTTGGCACTTATAAAGTATGCATTTAACTATATTTACAAATTTTTTTAGACCAAAATATCGAATTATTTATCCTCTAGCAGCGTTTGATGGAGGTCGTGTTAAAAAAGATACCTCAACGGGCGCCAAGCTAGCGCCTTCAGTTTTTGCCCGAAACCAAAAATTCGGAGTTCCTCTTAAACTAGATGACATTTGCTGGAGGTTGAACCTAAATAAATGAAAAAAAATAAAAAATTGTTAAAATGGCAGACCTCGGAAAAAAATTTTTTTTGCCTTTTTTTGGCTTTAAGGGCTCCAAAAAATAATAATAATGAAAAAATTTAAAATTTTTTAGGTCCAACCTGTAGACAATTTAATTAGCTTTAAAATAAAAAAAAATGTATTTTTAAGTGCAGTACTTTTTGAGATATTTTGGCGCCCGATTCAGAAAACATGGTTTCGAGAAAAACGCGTTTAAAGTTTTAGAAAGCGAATGTACATTAGGGCGGAACGAAAAAACACTTTTGTCGCCGATCACTTTATAATAGTAATTTATTGAAACTTTAAGATGAAAAAGGAGAAAAGCCGCGAGCTGGGCGCGAGCAAATGATGTCTTCAATGAAGCCGGAAGTTTGAAATCCGTAAAAACAATATCATTATGCTTCAGTATTAAATCAAATTGCTCTGCGCTGGATAGACCGGTTGGGCTGAAAGTTTCAGGGCTTGTTTTACATGTTAACGGGAGCTTCTCTGTAAATTTTTAGCATTCTAGGTACCTTAGAAACAAAGACATAGTCATAGGAAGGTTGAAAAATGGCGTGAAATTAATTTTCTTTTTGTTCTTTTTCTATCTTCGTACAGCTGTACGTTGCGTAATTTTGATGCTATTAAGACGAACGAGTTACCAATTTCTTTGTCTTTTGAAGACGTTTTCAACCATATAACTTGGTATAGGGTTTTTTTTTAATTTTTACTGAAATTACAATATAAAACGTCCAACCTTTTGTGTCGCGATTGAAACTACATTTGTTATCAATTTTTCAGTTTTTTAAGAGTTACTACTGCTAGACAAACTTGAACCCCAATGATAGTTACATGGTCATCATTAACCACTGTTACTCTAAATGCATTCACATCTGATGATGTTGTAAGATTTTTTTTTAATAGTTCATCATAATTAAGACTGTGATCATTTATTGATGTATGTGAATAACTATAGTCATGATCTGACGCTACCGATGAATCTTATCTTATCTTATCTTATCTTATTCTTATATATATATATATATATTAAGCGGTGAAGTCAACAATTCTTTCGAAAATTCTTGCTTTTCCCCAAAATTCTTGCTGAAATTCCCTAAAAAAAAAAAAAAAAAAAAAAAAAAATAGATCGATTCGAAATTTCTCGCTGATTCCAAAAAACTTATCCGCACCCTTTAAAAATTAAGGGGTAGTTTTTTATGGGGTTTTTTCATGATAAAAAACCAACCCTTAAATTTTTCAAAATTTTTTTTGCAGTTTCAGAAAGAGAATTAACTTCTGCATCGATCTATTTTTTTTTTTTTTTTACGAACCCTTCATTTTTTATACTTTTTTTGGCCTCTTTCAAAATTGAATCTCTTTTCTAAGAAATGTATCTTTTTTTTGTAATATTATCAATGCCTATGCACTTTCCATTTATTTATTTATTTTTTTAAATTTTTTTGAAAAATTTTTTTGTAACTTCAATGCATATGTACTTTTCTATAACTGTATGAGACATAGAAAGAAATGAGAAAAAAGACACAATTGTTTTAAGAAATTTCTTATTTATATTTAAAATAAGAAATTACTCGTCAAAATATATTCTCAATCATAATTTCTAAATGGCTCATCATGTAATTGTAACGAACTACGCTACAGAAAAATAAGAAAAAGAATTCAAAAGCAATGAAACTTAACAGAGACGTTGAATATGTATCAAAGAGTGTAAAAAGTCATAAAAGAGAGCGAAATAACTTTCACTATTCGATTTTTTTTAGATTTTAGAATTTTTCTCTAAGGGCGAGATTCTCGAAAAAATTCAAATTCATCTCTCAAAGTTGTGTCAAATTTTTCAGAGATCTTTCCGAGCAATGAAACTTTACAGAGTCATTGCTTAGGTATCAATAAATGTAGAAAATTGTATTATATCAGAAAAACTTTTACTAAACCATCTTTTCTCGATTTTTGATTTTTTTTTCTGATTGCTAGATTCTAGACAAAATACAATTTCATGTTTCAAAATTATGTAAAATTTGCCACAGATCTTTTCAAACAACGAAACTTCATAGGGACGTTGAATAGGTATTAATGAGTGTAAAAACTCGTGTTAGATAAATATAACTTTTACTATTCGATGTTTTTTAGACTTTAGAATATTTTTCTGAGGGCGTGATTCTTAAAAAAATACAATTTCATGTTTCAATTGCATGTAAAATTTGTCAGAGAGATCTCTTTCCGAGCAATGAAACTTCACAGGGGCATTAATTAGGTGTCAAAGATAGTAAAAAATCGTATTAGATGGAAATAATTTTTACTAAACCATCTTTTCTTGATTTTTGAAATCATTTTTCATGTGCGAGATTATCGAATAAATTCGAATTATATCTTTCAAGTTCTGCTATCGAAAAAAGTTCGAATCGAATTATTTTAAGGCACGTGCTATATCGTAACAACATAGCGAATGTTAATAATAATGGACTACATTACCTAATCGAGAAACTAATTTTTTAAAGAGTCAGTAAACCAATTGAATTACGTGTGACCTGATCGACAAAAATTATTGAAAATGCACAGTTTCCACAATTTTTCGAAAGTCAGTGTTATGGAAAATAATCATTGTTGGTTTTCGATGTTTTGATGATGCGGGAGTATTTTTATAGATCAGAAGCGATTTTGAAACTTTTCGATTTTTCGTTCACGTTGAACATTCGAAACTTGACACTCATTTGTTTTACACGTAAATAAAATAATTTTTATGCACAATATGATAGTTTGCGAAGTATAAAAAATGTGTATATTATTATATTATAGATTGTTAAATAATAAGAAAATGAACGAGATGTATCGTTCCTAACATTATTATTATATCCTCTATCTAACACGATAACTAGTATGTGATACAATTGTTTTGCAAATATCACATTAAAACATAACAATATATTTAAATATAAGTAAAGTGAATAGATTTAACTAGGTCCAAATAAATAAATATTCTGTCATTGAAAAAACAATTTTTCATTTAAAATTCATTACATTATTAAAATTCAAGAAAAAGGCACCGTAAAACGCATTCTTTTCATTTGCTAATAACGCCACTTATAATACAGCAATTATAATATTGTTTTAAAAAAACTATAGATCCTGTAGAATTTCTTGCAAAGATTTTAATCGCATATTTCTCTATCTAATAATACCAAAAGTGCTTTCCAAAATTTATCGAACAATTCTTGCTCCCCCAAAGTGTCTAACACAAACTCCATTCACCCGAGCGAGCGTTAGCGAGTGAGGACAGCGCTAGTTAATTATTATCAATTGTAGAATTCGCTCCTACGACTTCTTGATCACCTTGATTTTGGTTTCTCCAGTTGTCATTATATGCAAGATGACTCTGATCCAATTTGGTTGATTTTGATGCTCTTTTGAAGGTTTGTTTACATTTTAAATTATCAACCATGCTATGTAGTCCGGACGCTGGCAGGGTTTTCGTAAAAATTTCGGACTCCACAGTATTTCTATGCGTTTCTAGGCTTATTTTGATGAGCTGAATCAATTTTTCGAGGTTAATTTTCTCGAAACAGTTGCGTTTAAAAGTTATAAACAAATTAATTGTTTAAACCGCTATATCTTGTAAACTATTGAAGATAGATAAAAACAATTTTCTATTATTTTATTCTTCTTAAAAAAACAAAGAGATTGACGTATATAACTTAAAAATCCGTTCATTCGAAAAAAAGTTATTTAATAATTAATACAAAATTCATAGGGACCCGTCCTATTCTTATCTGTCAAAGTCTGTAACTTGGCTTGTATTAGTGCGATCGAGCTTGTTGATATATCGTTTTGAAGGTAATTATCGACACGATAATTTGGTATAGTTTTTTTCTCAGTATAATTGTTTATAGGGCAATTCATATCCGTTTTTAGACGTAATTTTATGACTGTAATGTACTTCTCATTTGTTTATACGCGTTTTTCGCAGAGATAAATTATTAAATTAACGTTACAACTTAGTACATATAAAAGTACGTCAAAAATCAATTTTAAGACGTTACAATAAGTAATCGATCAAGTTGACGCCAAGTTACAACCTTCTAAGCTTGGGCATATAAACGAGCGGGCGTTGAAAGTTAGGGCACAAGCTCAGGTAATGTGATCTTCCCGCTCATATTACCGCGAAATTAATATTTAAATTGCTAATGTTATGTAAACTTATTAAAAAATATGTTCCGGTGCCTGAGTTACAAATATTTGAATAATACGCAAATATAGGTAAAAACGGCTATTTTTGGATCTTCGAAGGGCCCTAAATTGGGCTCTAAGGCCCCTAGAGGGCTAAAAATTTACCTAAAGGCTATTTTCACATACCCAAATAACATACTAAATTTTGGGGTAGATCCGAGAACCCCCCACACAAAAGTTGTACATATATGAAAAAACTGCTCGTATATAAACCTAATTCAGTCATAATGTAACTTCAATTAGCTTGAATTCATAGGGGTTTTCATTTCTTTAATGATCGGTATACAAATGTAATAAACTGTAATAAAAAGGAAAAAAGTTTTGAAAAACGTATCACATGTCCAAAATTGTTAGTAATCTTACATTTTTTACACTTTTTTACTTTTTATTACAGTTCACAACATTATTATGCACTTTATTTTAAAAAAAGTTTCCGTTGGGGAAAATTATCACGCAAATCAAGCTCCGTTAATACCTGAAATTAGTGAAACTGACGACTTATTATTATATTTGAATCAGAAGTCAAATAATTTAAAGCTTTTACAGAACTTTCCACGAGTGCAAAAACTATTCGTACAGCACAACACATTACTACCATCTTCGGCGCCTGTGGAAAGACTGTTTTCGCATGCTACATTATTGGACCTCCCAAAGTAAAATCGATTGTCACAAACAATGTTTGAGAAGCGAGTCCTCTGTAAAGCCAATGGCACAAAACTTTTTTTGTAAAAAAAAATATATTATTTTATTTTTACATTTTCTATTATTATAATAATTTAATACTTAGATATTAATGAAAATAAATAAATTATATAAATAAAAGACATTTTAATGTCATCTTTAATTAACTTTCGATTTATTTATACTTTATAATTACTGTTATATGTACGTTCCATTTTATAAACATGTTATTCGGATTTTCATGATAATTAACTCAGTAACTGATAATTAATAACTGATTAATTTAGATACCAGTTACCAGCTTACCTGTTATTTATCTGGTAAATGATACTAATTAATCAGTATAAAACGGAAAATTCACTAACATTGTGGGAGCTGCTAAGCTTTTTGAAAAAATTCTTTAATTAAATGCTTTATCAATGGAATCGGTAAATTTATTGTAATAAATTGTTGATAAAAAGTAAATTTGGTCTTTATAATTTATATATAAACCTAAAAATATACTTTTTTATTCATTTTCGGCTCAGTTCAAAAAGCAAAAACACAGTACATACCACTTAAATATAATATTTACAAAATCTCAATAAAACGTTAATCATCGGAGATGTTTACGAGATACATTTTTTTTCTATCAGTGTATTATAAGAAAATCATAAAAAACTTACGAAAAAAAAATTATTATTTCTCACTTCGACTCGTTATCAAAAAAATGGCGTTAACAGAAGTAATAGCGCTGGAACTTACATTATTTTTCTGAATTTTTCTGATACTGTAAGATTATTCTCTGTAACGTCGTGTAATTTTTATTTTGATGTGGACCTTTCGATTTTATTGGAAACCGAGTATAGTAATAACAACAGCAAGGAGTGGCTATAAAAGCTCGATTATATTTCTAATTATATTATTTCTGCCTGTGGCTCCAAGCATCCTTTCCGGTGATTGACGATTTTTAATTTACCAAAAACTTTCGTAGCCAAAGCGATTGCTGTTCGATATTCTCATCCAACCATTGCTCTGATTGGAGTAGCTGCCGCATAAAACCAGTGAGTTTATGGAACCTGGCGGCTTGACTGAAATAATTTGAATGTCAGTCTCTTGTGCGTTCCTGAGGCGGCTCGACCTGGTACGGTCAGTGAAAAGACGATCTGTTATGCCAAGCTCTTTATAGAGCTTCGATTCTCTCCTCTTGCAATAAAGAAATATTGAAGTGATGATGCCCTGGATTTTTCACATTTTAACACATTAAATTCAATTGGGAAAAAGACATAATTTTAAAAAATTATTAATTTTTCACTCACGACAATGAGATGAAGCACGCAAATGAGAATGGAAGCATAACGAAAGCCTACGTTGTCGCATAAAATACCGGCGATGGTCGGTCCAATGAATGCTCCGAGGGCAAAGGTACTTGTCCACAACCCACTTATTAAGCCGTAAGTCTCGATATCGTTAGGGAATCCGTGATCCCTGCAAAGTAAAAAGATTGTCAAAAATGCCCCACGTTGAAATTGCTGGTTAATTTCTTCATCAACAATTATTGTAAACAATTCGATCACTTTTCATATCAGATGGCAAATATGTCAAACGAACTGCCTCACTCACACTGCTTATCATCATCATTCAGCTCCCTCTGGCCAGTATGACTGAGAGAGAGAGAGAGAGAGAGAGAGAGAGAGAGAGCTGCCGCGTATGCACGCTTTTATGTACTACATGTTCAATTGAATTCTAATCGAACTCTCAATCATGCAGAGTATGTTTAAAAAGTCAACAAGTGAAATTTGGCCAGTATATGAAAAATAACCTTTATATTTTTCGGAAATTTTATTTGTTTTTCACAGAATTTAAGTTAAAAAATTTGCGTTATTATAGCATTTATAATTTACAATTACTTTTATGAGAAAGCTCTATGCAGCGGTTTTAAAGGTTACTTGGGTCTGACTTAGGTACTTATAAATATAAGTAGAATGATTATATATAGAATTTTCGACTCACATAGCTGTTTGTAGAGCATCAGAGAAACCAGCGACGAGCTGAGCAGCCATTCCTAAGCCATGTAGAGTCAGTCCAGTAATCGTGAGCCAAAGAATAGTTTTTTCGAAGATGAAGGGCACCGGTCCGATAAGACCAAAGCCGATGACTACCAGAAGGCAACCGACTACTGTTGCCGCTTTCGGCTTCGCTCGTTTGTCGCAGAGCCAGCCCCAAGCTGGAGCCGACAAGGCGTATGTGCCTCCGTTAATAACAAACATTAAGCCCACCTGAACGGGGGTGAGTTTGAATTGGTGCAGGTGCGGCTCAAGGGTGGCTTGTAGAAAGCCTATACTCATGCTGGTTGCCACAACCGACGTTGCAGCTAACATAACTCCAGGAATGCTCAAAACTTTCATTAACTTTCCTGCAGCAAAATAAATGTGTTCCACCATTAAAATGCATCAAGAGAAATTTGAGTTTTTTAATTGACTGAAGCTTCATGCCTATTACCTTTCGTATTAAAATCAGTTTCTTGCAAGCCATTATTAACAGGAAGTACAAATATCGTAATTACGGCCACTGCGAAGAGAACAAAACCTAGCACAGCGAACGGCGTTGTGAAACCTCCGATCTGTTAGTTAAATTAGCTTTATTATTTCAGTCAATTTTTAAATAATAATTGTAAGAAATATTGTAATTAACAGTCATACTATAGCCATACTATAACGTCCGAAAAATTATTTTGAAGTTATGTGAAACGCCTGAAATTAAACTAATAGCACATTACTGTCCTAGGCCGCAAAAAACAGAAAAGTCTCAGGGTATGTGTAATTAGGCATGAGGCTTTCTGTTTTCCCGGCTTAGGCCTGTATACTATTTTTCGTATCCCGTGGCCCGAAAATAGCTCTTCCCGTTTTTTGCAGCAGCCGGGAAGTAGTCATTTTCGGGACACTGGTATGAAAAACATATTTATGCCTCCTGTAGTTTTCATTTGGGAGACCTTGAATAATATTTTTAATTTAGGTCTACTGAGGACGTAATAGTATGACCTTATACAAATTGATTCCATTTAAAATGACGAGAGAAAAAAATAGTACTAAGATTGTAAACCTGATATAGGCCTCCTCCGATGGTTGGTCCGACGATCAACCCCAGACCAAAACAAGTCTCAATACTCGCAAAAGCTGTCGCAACGTTGTCAGGAAATTCTTTGGCGATGATGGCAAAACTTGACGTCACAAAAGCAGCATTGCCGAGTGCTTCAATTATTCGGATGATGAGAGACAGCAATATGAACGGTTCTCTTCCGTCACTTCTGTCCAGGAAGCCAAATAATATGACGCAGGTGCCGGCGGTGAGAATTCCTCCATTTAACATGAGTTTCGGTCCAAATTTATTCATCTGGTGAAAATAGTGCCATTAACGTGAAAATTCAGGAGTAAATCAAAATAAAGTGCACTTACATTTTTGCCGTAGAAAGGACTGACGAGAAACACCACCAATTCAAAAATACCAAAAACCAAGCCATATTCCGTTGCGGTGGCGCCTTTTTTTTCAGCCTGAACAAGTCCAATATCGAACATAATAATATTATTTACATTTATAATTTTATATTTTAAGAATAATAATAAAAATTATAAATAATTTTTTTTACTAAAAAGTTAATCAGTGAAGCAATAAATAAATCAAGGACGATTCCTTGATTTATTTAAAGCGAGGCAAAGGGATAATTCCGTATTAGTAAATAATGTTTATTAGGAATATTACGTCGAATAATACTTACAGAGTCACTGAGTGCGACTCCGCACGTATTAGGAATTAATTAAAGCGCCTAAAACAGGTAGCTATTGAAACCTATGCCGGCAATAATGAAGGCCATAGAAATCCTCTCTTTCCTCTCTTCCTCTTTTAAAATAATGATGACCCTAAAAGTGAAGCCAATCTATTCGGCCTCTGATTGGTCGACTGACTTTTGACTCGAGCCGAAACGTAGTAAAGTGACATCTACGGTCAAAATAGCAACTTTTTCGAAACTGACTGAAAAATGTACGCGCGCGAAGCGCGCCTGAAAGTTACTAGTATCATAAAAAAAATGAAAGAATCGTAGAAGGAAACATGATTAAAAGCTCTCTGATTACAAACGCAGGAGTGAAATAATGCATACTTATATTCTTACTGTCTGAATGACTAGAATAACCTTAAAAGGCACAAACTCAAGATGATAGGATTAATTACCGGCAGACTCATATTTTTTTTAACAAAGAAAACACAGAACAGAGTAACTGAAACTCGCTCGTAAAACTTATTAATTTGACTAAAAAAATAAATGAAAATATTGTTCTGATAGAAAAGGTTCTCAGCTTTCTTATAGTGCAGTCAGATTTTTCGATTATTCCCATTTTCCCAAAAAAAATAAAAAATAAACTTCAAGTTTCACTTTTTCCTCCATTCCTTTCACAGAATTTTTTATGGCAATTTTATCGGTGAAAATTGACAATTTTGAAAGATCTGATATCATCATTAAAAAGCTGAGGCAATTTCCTATCGAATTCAGTAGTCAGTTACTTTTTTAGATGAGTTTTGATACTTTTTCAACGACTTAAAAATTCGTGGTACCCCAAAAACATTCCCCAATGGTCGGTAACCGCGTCAAGTGAAAAAAAAACTGATGTCGCGATTGTACCTCGGAAAATGCATTTTTTTTAGAATTACTCATATTCAAAGCAGCGGGTGTGCGAAGCGAATAAAATTGGATGGAAAGGAAAAAAATTAAAATGGTAAAAAAATATATAAAAGAGTAGATTAACCATGATAGAAATCTTGCTTATACAGTAAAGAAAGCATATGCAAAGTTTCAGGGCGATCCATAGGATAGTTTTTGAGAACACGAAATACAATCAGACGTTGTTTTTGCTTTATAAATCGATGCCTCCTAGCAGCAAGATGCTAGTTGACAGACCATGGTGACTCTGCAGAGTAGAATCATGCCTCTTTAATTTTCACTCGGCCCAATGCAACTTCGTCGCGCCGTTCTCGTTGTTTCTGTGCAGTAAGATACTACTTTGAGGCGCCCGATATAAATAAGAAAAATTGAAACTTTGCTAAAGATGGCATGTTGTAAAGACAATTTAAAACTGCACATATGTAAGCCCTGAGGAGTAGCATCTTACCGAATGATGCGCCAAAGTAGCATTTTGCTGAACGACGCGACGAAGGGACATTGTACCGAATGAAAGGTAAACTGGCCCGATGCTGCTCTGCGCTGTGAACTAGCATCTTGCTGCTAGGAGCCATCGATGTATAAAATAATAAATTGCTTATTTGTAAGACTGGTACTGGTCGACAATTCGATTGTACTTGTCTAAACTTTCTAATATTTTATCTGCACGACACTTATTAGAATGAAAGAAGAAACATATGAGAATAGATGTACTTTTCCTACATAAATTTCATGAATGAAAAAGTACGGCAATGTTATCTGCACAACACATTAAAATACACACCTATGAAGCGAGAAAAGAAAGCGTCAGAGCACATGTTTATCATCTTCGGTCGATAGTTACGCGTGCTCTGAAGCTTTTCATTGTTTCGCTTCCTAGACGCGTAATCTACAATAGATTGTACTCCTTATAAAATTTTTCAAAATTTTTTAATGATATACATTCAAAAAAAAATGTAAAAATTTCTTTAATTTCGATCTATTTTTACATTCGCGTAAGTTGGCACTCATAGCTAATTTTGTTCTTCTTTTTCTACGAGTATAAAGTTAATATTATTTGATTCTCGAAATCGTATGAGATAATTTAAAAAATAGAAATTATTAAAGCCAAACGAACTTTAGAATAATAGAGACCGAAAAGTAATTTGAATATTACAGTTAATTTGAGAATGTACAATGTTTTTTTCTTGAAATGCACAGAATTTATACCAAATAAAAATCAAAAAAGGCAAGCGTTAGATATGTCAGGTATCCTACGTTATTTTATAAAAAAGTAAATGAAAAAAAATTTACCTCTGCTGGGTAGAATGGTGCTTGAAGTGATACGCAAATGGCATTGGCAAAATTAGCTACACAAATAACTATTAGCGTAAACCACTGCTTTTGAGTAAATTGGCTCATATTTTGTATATAAGAGGAACTTTTTAGCTAACCGGTTCAAATAATTTAAAGTTTTAATATTAAATAACATAAAATAAAGTTAACTGGATGAAAAGAAATATTCAACTCGCGTCTCGTACGTTTGAGAACCGTGGAACAAATAGTAATGCCGGCACCATGGGCATAGTAAGTATAGACTGCGGGCGAGCATGCAACGGAGTGATGCTCGAAGCAAGAGATAAAGAAGATGTAAGGCCGATAGTGTCTCTCTTTCTAATGCGCAGCAGCCGACAACCGCGAACAGTTGTACAAACTAAAACCCTGGGCCGAAACATATTAGTCACTAAAAGTAGTGTCACGTAAGATTAATCTCGTAGGCTGGTGGGTATGCCTGCTTTTTGTTTTCGTAAACGTACGATCGACTCCCGTTCGAAATTATTTGCATACAAAAAAAAGACTTTATCAATCGACAATTTACATAAAAGATCAAAAAGTAAGTTCATTTCTTTAAAAAAATCCCTAAGTATTATCACCCATGAAAAAAATTACATACATCTATCTGATAGGCTTTTGTCTCACCTTTCCAAAGCCATTTTTGGATTTTGAAAATTCGCAAATTTCGCTGAAATGCAGCTATTTTTGTACGATGCGTTTTTGTAGCTTAAAATGCAATCAAGTTAGAACCAAGACTTAGAACTAAGTTTTTAAACTTCAAAAAATTATCGATACCAGTTCCCGTCACTTTTCAGAGATTTTGAACTCGGTTTTTTTTTCTTAAAGACTTGAACTTGATAAGCGAACCACCCTAGTATTTATTTAGTTGGTGAATCGGGAAAATGAAGATAAAAATCTAAATTCGTTTTGAAATTGAGGTAATTAATTTAAGTAGAGGCCACGCAAGTGACTTCGGCAATCACTATAAAAAAATCACAATTGATCGAAAAGTATCTACTACAGCATAAATAGAAAATCCTTTACATTACAATCAATTAATGAAATTTTTTCTTATATTGAAACTTTTTCTAGAGCTTTTTCATAAGAATTCACTACTGACAAAATAAAACAATAATTTTCAAACTTAGTAATCTATAATTATGAGCCCCTGTTCAGAGAAACATCTATTACAACTGACCAGTTTCCTACAATATTTTCTGAACTTTATACATCTTCCAATCTTTCTGCGGTTTTTTTCTATTTGATTTTAGCGATATTAAAGTCTTCATACTTTTAGAATTTGGTGGCCACCATACTTGATTCCCATTTGCACTCAGCCAAAAATATGTCACTGGATCACGCTCATTTTTAAAAAATAACACGAGGTACCATTTTTCATTATCTTGAAAAAAAGTCTCAATACGTAAAGCTGTCGAATGGTACCATTTGAAAATTTTCAAAAGTGAAATAAAAAATTTTTTGTGCTACCCCTTCGCTCAGCGAAATGAAAATGTTACTTTAGGCTGGGGGATTCACAAAAAATTGTATTTGCACCTATGTAGCGAAAAAATAAAGTCTCAGAGCACGTGATTATCAACCTCGGCTTCGCCTCGGATGATAAATTACGCGTGCTCTGAGACTTTCCAGTTTTTCACTCCATAGGTGCAAAATATACTATTATTGCGATAATTTTGAATCTTTTTGAATTGAATTTTTAGACTATTTTAAATTTTCATAGTTTTTGAATACTAGCTATTAAATTTTATGAGAAAATATCTTAAGTACAAAAAAACTTGAAATTTCTTTTATTAAAATGGATATGTTACTATAATTTGCGAATATTTGTTACATAAAATAGTACGTGTATCTTCTACTTTTTGGTTGCTCCCTTTAGATTCATGTCACTATATGTCTTTTAATGAGAAAATTTTATTGATTTAAAGGGCACAAAGTGATACCAGCGTCGTTACGTAAGACATAGCCGTATTTATAATCTAAAAGAAATATATTTTACAGTCAGTCAAGTCGTTAATTAAGAGCTCAAAGGGGGCTTAAATGTCCATTTACAATATTAAACTGTAAAAGTAAAAAAAAATGTTTTTTGAAGAACGTACATACCAACCCTTTTCAATACCCCAAAAACAGTACTAGGCAATTTCATTTTGTTAGATAGGCAATTTGACACGGTCAAAAGCTAGACATAAAATAAACTTTAGCTACTTGTACTAAAATTTTTCTACTACAATATAATATTATTTTTTAATTATTTTCCATAAATCAATTCTACTTCATTATACATACTAGTAGCTGAAGTTCATCTTGTGCTTAGCTTGAGGTTGTGACCGAGACCAATTGCCAATTGAACATAATGAAACCTCATAGAACTATTTTATATCATCCGATGACTTTGAATCCTACGATAAATAGTTTAGATGTATGAAATGCTTAATTAGAAAGTCTTTAGACTCATCTCACTGTATTTAATGGTTTATAACTATCTAACTGGACAAATTACTTTCAAATGAGGTATTGAAAAGGTTGGTTATGTTTGTTATTTGAAAAATATATTTTTATACTTTTGAAGCCTAGTGCTCTAAAAGAAAAATTAAAAACAATGAAGCCTCCTTACAGCCCTTAGAACGATATTTTATGTCTATCATTACTCACAACGCCAGCTGTCTCAAAGTTTAGGGGCATCGTGGGCCCAATCGTCATGCAGCAAGGTTCAGCTGCCCTTGTCATCATCAAAATCAATAGCTTTCTAGTTCTTACCGGATACTCATACCATTTGCTGCAATAGCTGCAGAAAAAAAGAGTACCTCTCTCTTAAATATTCATCATTTCATCATTTTACAAATTATGAAAATACCATTTGAAATATATTTCATTGCTGGCATCAATCAGCAATTGGCTTGGGTAACAGATGACTATTACAAGGATTAATATTAATACAAAAGAAACTGCCATTTTAGCAGCACTAATAGCATCATACGATATTTCAACAACCGCCTGCAGCATGAAAAAAATCAAAAAAAGGTGATGTGATAAACTTCAAAAATGTTTTTACTCGAAACGTGACTTACCATAGATCCTGATAAACTCAAACAAATCATGAAGCCTGACATGACAATAATGAACTTAGGACTACAAGCATCATTCAATGTTTGAGAAAATCTGAAAAATTAAATTAGATTGGATATTTTCGTTCACAAGTAAAGCTCTTATTTAACATGATATATTTTACTCCAAGCACTTTTGATGTCGTTTAATCAATCCAATAACAGTTTGATGCACATAAATATCTATTTTTCGTTTCGCACTTAGATTTTGATTAGAAGTTTTTATTTCACAAAGTTTTTCAAAAACATATCTGCAGTGAAGGAATAAAAATAACGAAAAAAATGATAACGGAGTTTTGTAATTTTCAAATCTTTAAACAAATCATTAGTGGTAATCACCCAATCCATATAATCTTGCCCATGACGTAAGTAATGCAGGACGTGTAGGCCAAATCCAACGCACATATAATAAGCATGACTAAGGTAAGTATATGAATGCTGAAGGCGAGAATATAGTAAAAGTATTTTTCCTGATCGATAAACAGCTCAACGTGAACGCAGAGGGTTTTCTGGAGAGTCATGTTTTCCGGCAAGTAAGGATTAAGCACATACGGCAAAGCTACCGGTCCGAGTGCATAGCAAGCGAAGACGGGTAAAAGGACGCCAAAGTGTATGAATATGAGGCGAGATCCTCGCTTGCAAACCACCTTCATGGTATCTTTTTCTTCCGGATCGCTGATACCGAGCCAATCGATTGTCACGACTTCACACATTCTGTAAAGCTAGGTATGGTACTTTTATAAAAGATGACGAAAGAAAAAAAACGAAGTATATGGATAATTTTGATTCTTACGACTTTTTCCGAGCCTATTGCTTGTAAATAAACAAAATATGTGCCCAGCGCAACAATAAATTGAAAAGCAAGCTCTGCAATCATTGGTGGATATATTTCGTTTATAACTAATTCTTTGTAAGCTCTGGTGCACTACAAATTATTTTCATTTACTCGTGGTAAAATTAAGTTTCTTCTTTATTTAATAATTACCGTTATTGTGACTGCAAATATAAAGCTTGCGTGCATCATGGCTCTTCCGGATTTTTGAATCGATTTTGGCTGCACCGGACACAAAAAAACAAACTTGAGAAATTTTTTTAACCAGTAAAATTGATTCTCCTCAAAATCTAGTTGTCTGGAGAGCTCTGCAAGCTCAGCTTGTGTTGTCTGTACTGCCATGGTGTTAAAAACGAGGTATTCAAAATATTTTAATTTGATTTTACGTTATTTCATAGATGAAATAAAATGCTTTCTTCTCTTGCTTATTTCAAAGTAACTGGGTTAGATGTTTTATCAGAATAAATTTAATGTCATAGGTGTGCAGAAAATTTTTTATTGGTTTTCTTTTAATACATGAAAAATTTAAGGCTTGTCTTATATTAATGACTCATTAGTCACGCTTGCTTTATTTTTCGTTCAGTTAATTACTCTGGAAAGCCATGAGATCATTAAAATTTCAGCGAGTAAAACCTTACATGAATTTCCACGATCATCGATTGAAGTATAAGGATTATAATGGATTGCTAAAATTTGATGTGAATGAAAAAATTGGGGCTTACAGGCACTTTCGGATCGACAATTTTTTTATTTAATTCTTGGAATTATTCCCTTTAAATTGCATCATTATTTAAATCTCCAGCACTTTTATTTTTCACTGAGATACAAATCTTTTCGTGAGCATCATATCTTTGTTCTTAATTTCTTCTTCTTACACGTTTTCCGACATACATTTTATTTATTCATGGGAAACGATTCAAGTGATAGCACCCAGAGGAAATACATATTCTTAAATATAAATAATCATTATCGTCCGGTGAGATGATCGAACCTAAACAAATACTGTAACGCCCTGTGACAGCTCTGTACAAATAACCCGTAGTACATTTTTTAATAAACACGTACATCCACTGAAGATATTGCGCACTTGTGCTTGAAACTCGTATTATACGTAGCCTGTGTATCTCGTATAGCTTATGCTCCGTTTTCCTGCAGTTTGACAACTGAAGATCTATTGTTTCAACCCGCGTTTACACGACATATTCTTGCTCATCGAGTCAACGATCAAGATGCACTTGCTGCATCCAAAATCTATTTGAAGTTTCATTAACGTTTGCTACATCGAAGCTTTCGAACCAGTAGCTTTTATTATCCTTTCATGTTTATAGTTTTATTTTGGAATTTTGATTCATCAGAAGCTCTAGCTTAATTTTATTTGAACCAAATACCTTTTGTTCTTTAATTATTATTTAGTAATATAACTGAAATATAACTGAAGTAACGTATGAATAAAATTAGTTAATTGATTTATTACTATTTTTATTTAGTGAAAATTCATAATTACTTTTTTATTTATTAAATCAAATCTAATCGATTGTACCTCATCAGTACAAAGCTCTTAATTATTTTCTTTCACACGTTAATGATATCGAACTACAATCCATCAGTCTTACAGGACTCACTCAATCACCAACAATAATTAAATTGTTACAATAATTAAAGATTTTTTTTACTCAAAAAGGACAAATAACTTTTTGCTCATTAAATTCAACACTTATTGTTAACCACATTTACAATATAATCAAAATAAATAGTAAGCTAAAATAGAATTACGAAATTCATGCATAACAAAGTCACGAATAATCGAAAAATCATAATACCGGGGTCATCGCATATAATAATAGGGATAAATCTATGGAGGTATAAGTGAAAATGTATTGAACTGGATAAGTGAACATTGAAATGAAATATTTCACTCTAAAACACATTACAATACATTATATCAGTTGAATCAATTTCATTTCCCTGTAACACCCAAGTCAATATTAGATTTCTATTCTTTTACAAAAAGATTAAAACATTTTTCATAACGACATACAGTCGTGTAAAATTCAAACATACATTTTTTTATTTTATATTTTTATTTTATACGTCTATTCACACTTAGCTCTAAAAAATATACCAGCACTCGATCACGTTATCAAGAATTCAAAAACTCGCGCCCAACACATTACTCGCGACCAAATCTAACGAAGAGATATTTTTTGTACATAATAAACGCTCTTCAACAATTAATTAATCTTTTTTCTAATACCCCGTGTGTAATATCATATTACGTTCTGTACCAGTAGGGGTTCAGAGATACATTTTATATTTGTGTTTATTTCTAATGACATATGCATTTATATACTACGATAATTTTTGATTTTTTGGATTACAAACAATTTAAAGGTCGTTGCAATAGGTAAGTTATCGTATGAAAAGGTAGAGTTGAGGCCCCGTCCCCGCCTCAACTCGGTGAGATTCGCCAAAAAAATGTAAAAAAATGAAAATAATCTCTCCCTTTACCCTTTCATTGATACATAGCCATTACAATCGTATAAATACGTGTTTCAAGTTGTTAATGAGCACGATCTTGGATCGCGAGGCGCTTAATTTTTTTGTCATAGTTGAAATTCCTGGTCTTGCCTTGATGCACGGTACGTACTGTTTTCCTCTTTGATATCTGTATAAGAGGCAGCTCTCGGAAATATTGGTCCCCAATGAAGATCCGGTTCGCAGCAAGAGATAAAACGGCATTTTGCGTCCGTAGAAATTCCATTCCTAAGATGCCGTCGTACTCAAATGGAAAATTATCCTGTACGAGATCCAAATGGCATGGTTTGTCGAAGAATTTAAGAATGATCCTGCCGCAAGTTGCCACTAACCCGTAACCAATTCCCTGCATGTGGTGTATGATTCGATGGTTTATAGTGATATTTTCTACAAGGGATGCTCGTTTTATCACATTTAAATCTGATCCGGTATCGATCAAGAATATACCCCGGCCCGTTTTGAGATATCGGTTCGTTACAGATATTATCGGTGGCTTTCTTATCAACATCGAGTCCCGGTGTTGATCGCGAAGTGCTGGAGCGTTCGGTTGGCGACCCACGTTCTCGTTCAAATTCTTCTGCGCGTAACTGTGGTCATAACGGGCGATAAGACCTTCGTATCTGCAACGACGACAAATTGCTTTTTGACGCGGGGTCTTAACGTCCCCGTTCAGCTTCCCCGGTTTCTTGCAGTTGTAGCAAAAACGCCATCTAAAGGGGTTGATGGCGCGAACACGTTGAAAGGTCTTCGATGATTCGAGATTGATGAACATTTTCGGAGAATTGGGGTTCTGACGGTCCACTATTTTCTCCACCTCTTTGCGAAGCCCTCGCTGATTTCGTCGAGTCGTCCTTCTGTTATGTACGGTGCGTTCAAGCATGCGTTTGAACTATGACGTCGAGAGGTCCCGTCAACGAAGTACAACGAACTCTGCCACAGAAAAGAGATTGACTATAGTGACCTATTAAGAAGAAAAATATTGCACTACGGGAGAGCGTGCTGCTTCATCAATTGCGATGACTGCTTAACGGTTTCGAGCGCATGACCGAGCAACATTGGCTAAATTATTGTAGTTTAGCAGACGTAGCTAGGAAACTGCAATGTCTAAAAATTTTACAAACTATGTATTTATATTTATTTTTGACCCTCAGAAAGTCGAATACAATATCATTCTTTACCCTAACCCCCAGAATCAAGGTGAAAAACGGGGGTGAAAGTGTTTTTCGCTTATATTTCCAAAATTAAGCAAGATACGGAAGGATAGATTACACTAATCGATTCCTCGAAATTTTGTTTAAAAAGTACATTTAAAATTTTTGAAATGTCAGTGCAAAATTGTTCACAGTATAGATAAATTCGTTTATGCAATAGTATGACGAAAAATGTCTTTTTTCGCACACTTTTTAGTGCGCAAAAAGCGTTTTTGGACACTTGTGTGCGGTAAAATGCCCCATTTTGGACACGGGTATGCGGTAAAACGCCTCATTTAAATTAACGTATTTTTCGCCTACTATTGCATAAAATTTTTTATGCAACACGTGCCCATCTTTTTCCGCACTATGTGCGCAAAACAGGCCACTGCTACCGGCATAGCCGTCACTCATGTCTCTTCTCGAGCCAGCGCAACATGCACTCATATCTTGTTTGTTAGCACTCGCACAGACTGACGCCAGCCTTAGTGCATACACTGTGCACAAAAACACCTTTTGGGTACTTGTTGCATTACATAACTATTATAGTGGTCCGCGACATAACGCGCATAGCTAACCTACACGACCGTCGGTTGACTAATTTTTCGATATTGTGAACAATTTGGCACTGAAAATTTAAAGTGTCTTTCGATGTAAAATTTCACAAGGAAATACGGATTGTTGTAACACATTTTCTCGTATCTTGCTACGTTTTAGAGTTATGTAATAAAAACACTGTCACTCTCGCTTTCCACCCTGATGGTTGAGCAAAAAAATAATATCATGTTTGGATTCCTGAAGGTCATAAACATATAAATATACATCGATTGCAAACTTTTTAGCCATTGCCGCATGTGTATTGAGGTTTATACACTATGACACCGTGTACTGCGTATTACAGCTCAGATCTACTTCTCTTTTCGTAAAGCAACACAACCTCCTGTGGTGTAAGTCTGCATCGTGTTCGATAGTTCACGCTGCTTCATCTTTTAAAAATTATTACCTTTTCCGTGTGTGGTACTCGTTTTGCACGTGCTTTGCTCGTTCGAATTGCTCGTCGGAGTCGAAACTGGCACAGGGAGGTCGTTGACCAATGAGTCCCGAGACTCGGGAAGCGCAACTCTTTCCTTCAGACGCTCTTCCTCGTGCCAAGAGTCAAAAGGACATCCGCCCAAGTTGATACTCGAACACAAGGTCGATTGCAAAAAGGTGTAGAGGAAATATCGGCACACGCGCGTCAAAGTTTCGCACCGGGATATTCTCCCGAGAACGAAGCAGAGACGGCGAGCGACTGTGATATTTTCGTTCGAGAGACTAAGTTCGACAATCGTAAAAGAGACTATGTTCGCTAATTGCTTTTGAGACTAAGTCCATCAAATGATTCTGCGGCCAAGTCCTTCACGGATATTCTCCTAACAAAAGTCAAGTCCAACAGAGGTTCATCAATGTAATAGTTTCGCAAGTCAATTAGTCCGGAGCTTTGGTGGTGCTCGGTTGGTTTTTCAAGAGTGAATGACGGCGCAGCGAAGGGCCACGCTCAATATATACTCGTCGGATCGACGGCGGCGCGAGGGAGAAAAGGTGGGAGAGCCGCCGGTCGACCGTTCGAGCCGGCGGTTCTGATAGCTCAGATGCCTCGTGGCTGTCAGTTTTTGCGGACAAGAGAGGGAAGCGCCAATAGTCGCGCTGGGAGTGGAGCTCGGCTGCGTCGGAGATGTTGGGAAGCTCGTCGAATCCAGCTGTGCTTGTTCGAACGCGTACTCGGCGGCACCGTTTCATCTATTAATGGCCCTGCGCTACTGTTCGTGCGTGTATCGCAGTGGCATGCGGAGTCCAGTTGCGCCGATTTTGTAAGGTAACTTGTCGGTGCGTGTTTTCGTGGCGGCATTTCCCCTTTGAACTGTCGCTGCCCGGCGTCGTTGGGTGCATATGTACCTGCGTACTGCTATAATAAGGCAGATTACATTAGTGTGCGTGGACGAGCTGTGCGGTTCAAGTGCATGCGTACATCACAAAATCATCGGTACATCATCAGCACATCATCTGGGCGTCTTCGTGCACGAGCTATTTTTGTTTATCAGTGATCTTGAACATCGATTCGCTTGCCAATGATAGTGGCACCTGATCATTATCGCATTTTCTCTTGTAAATAATGTGCAGAGGAGTAGGTCCCTCCTCGGATCACGCCTTTGTTCAGCAGTGACTCTGAACGTTCTTGCTGCCGTGATGTCAACTCGTGCTGGGCATTAACTTGCACCGTCTGATGGTTCTCTTCGGGGATACCGAAGAAAGCGTACCCGCGGAGTCATCATTGTGATATTTTTGATAAATAACATAAAAAGATGTGCATTCGTCGTTATTTGTCAAATTCGGACCGCCCCATTTTTCAACAGCGATTCAGCCGCTTTCTTGTTCTCGAATAACGTACCCTCAAAATCATCGGTAATTGCCTAAGGAGTCGATTTCCCTTGCAGCAATAATTTGTCCACTTGTTTCATGTTATTCTCTAGAATCAAGCACAGCGGTGTGTCAACCGATTTTTGTGCGAGGCAATTTTGATTCCGCCCAAGATCGAAAAATTTCTCGACGACCTCATAACATCCTGACATGCAGACAACGAGAAGATGTGTGACACTGTGACTCTATATTCGTCGATATAATTTACGTTGAATCTGTCGATATTTTAAAAAGCTCACAGATCACGACATCTAAGTTTAGCATCTAGCCACAACATGTGGCGGTGTGAGGCGACGCGATGATGGTTTACCATTCTCATTAATTTCGGGTTCCTCCAATTTTTTTTCGAGATCTTTCCACGTTATTACATAATCATTTTTTCGCGGCTCTGTGTGCAACTCATAGTCCCAAATCAAAAATAATAAAGAAACAATGAAATGTTTCTGATATCAAAACTCGTGCAAGCTGTAATGAGATCGAGCCTGAAAGAGGGCAACACGACGATCTTGATGCTAGTCTGACTGCACACAACAAGTCGTACCGGTAGCTTTGATACACCTTTCATTCTTCAAACTCCAAACACCACACAGCAATAATCACAGAACCGTCGATAGATGACTGTTAACCATCTATACTCCTTTTTATTCGCAATAGAAGCACTGTTAGCTTTTAGACCTGGCAATACCATTAGGATCATTCATCATTATGTGTCAGCTTTAGACCTTAAAAATTTCTCAGGACATTTGATGATCCCGCGTATCTTATGTGGTCTCAATGGATAGTCAAACGTATAACGTTAAACATAGCCACATTACAATTTAGCCAAATGATAGACCTGTTGAAAAAAAATCACATAATATCTCACTTGACATTTTACATTAGATTTCGATTTGATATATAACGTCATGTGCCATTTCATACCGGAAATAATTAGTGCATAGGTAGTGTACAATATGCACGTGCCACTTGCAAATACACATTTTCAATGAATTAAATCTCGTATATGCTTGCACGTGCCGCATGCAAACTTAAGCATATATTTTTAATTAATTTAAACGTATAAAAGTTTAAACTTGCTCTCGGCGCGTGTAAAGTCAATACACGCTTTATAATTTTTAGTTAATGCATATTTCTATTAAAATTGCTTCTATAATTGTTAAATGAGACCATTTGATTAACCCATAATCCTCACAGGGACATCGTTACCGTAGTGATATCTTTGACCTTATAAAAGACAAATACCGACGTGACTTCTTCATTACCTATTATCACTTCGATTATCAATTACAAATATCATATCAATAAACATTTTGGTCAAGTGTCATCTCAGACTGATTACTTTGAAGGAAGAAAAACGAATATTACGAATTTTCTTATGTACAACTTTGACAAAAAAAAATAAATGGGAGTTATGACAATCCCACTCCTTTTAATTTTTTACAGTCAATATGTGATTTTTTACTTATGTCGACGGACGTTCAAAAACAATTTATTAATTAATTAACCAATGTAAATTGATAATATTTTAATCTACTTGAATTTGTAACAACTATTTAATAATACAATAAAACAAAAATCAGAAAAAAAATTTTCTATTGCCTATTTCAATCACCTACTTATTCTTTAATTTACATGGCAAGTTATAAAATAGATTTCCATAAGATTTTTAGCCGCTGCGCGTACGAATTTTAGTGACGTCTACAGTTAAAAAAAATAGGTACTAAGAAAGTTATTGTCCCAAAAAAACTTATTGATAATTCGTACTAATGTTACAATAAGCTATAATCAGAAAACCTTGAAATAATAGTATTCAAAGAGTAAAATGAATTTTTTTTATTAATTTCACCTACAAACAACGAATCACAGAACTTTAAATTACGATCTCTTAATTACAATTTTATTCTAAGAATATTTCTTGTGTACAACAAATGTTTAAGTATTCTCTACGTATTACCGTTTACATTCATCACGTCTTTTGTATAACAAAGTACAATTGAAATCCAACTTTAAATCGATACATTCGAGTAAATAAACAACGTCAACATTAATACAAATTTTTTTGTTTATATTGATAATAACGGTAGACGCACAGTTGAGAATTTTTCATCAAAATTTTACGAGCTTTTCATGAGATAACATTTTGCTCAATTCAATTATACGTTGATATCTTAATGTATGTAAGAGAGACGGAAGTACACTGCACTTTTGTTTAGTTACGTTTTTTTGAACACAATATTTGTTCATAGGTTTCCATCTTTTTTCACACAACTAGTCTACTGAAATATTTCATTTTTTTTCTGTAAATTTCAAAGGCAATAGCTTAAATATGAGGATTTTATCAAGGCAATCGCTTTGTATCAGAGTTTGATGTGCTCAGCTCCAGCACATTGATAACAGGCAGTAATGGCTGTAATATATTTTTGAGATTCCGTCCTTAAATACATTTTGTCGAATTCATT
This sequence comes from Trichogramma pretiosum, assembly GCF_000599845.2. Lineage (NCBI taxonomy): Eukaryota > Metazoa > Arthropoda > Insecta > Hymenoptera > Trichogrammatidae > Trichogramma > Trichogramma pretiosum. The sequence continues at coordinate 186,385 of NW_019640794.1, forward strand.
TCGATGACTTTGATCCACATCGAACAGATGCATTCCTCTGTTTTAAAATTATTTTTGGTCACACGCTCAATTGTTATATTTTATGTAAGACAACTTTGAAAAATTTTGAATCTCTTGATAATCCAATTTTTGTACAATTTTTGTTGCTGTTCTCGATATGAACAATAATGGTAGTGAGTTAATTTTATAAATAGAAAAAAAATGGTTTATATAAACTCTGCTATGTACATATATCTACAGATGCTTATAAACACTTTCTGATGTTAATAAATATATATAATATTCACGTGAAATACATTTGCTTACAATATTCAAATGATTGTAGAAATATACATATATATTCATATTAGATTCTATTATATTTACATTAATACATTATTTTGATATTCATTTTGTATGCAAATTATAGTATATTTCAACATCTTAGACCTCTTTATTTTAGTTAAACGCAAATATTTTTCTTTTTTTTTTACATAAAGCCAGCACCTTGATAAAAACTGTTCAATATAACATACACATCGACATAACAAGCTTCATTTTAAAATGCTTTATCGTGCATAAATTTCATACCTTTATCCATGTTTCTCAGGCACATTCACACGCACTCATTCACGTGCATGCACGCATTTTTTTTATATCCACGCATACACACGTTTAGACTATATTTTTTGTCAACGATTATTATAAATCAAGTTTGAAATTTCATCTTTTTTGTACAACACTCGAATAAATTTACTAAAATACTCGTTTTGATCAATTTTAAATATATTTTTCACAGCCCTTAATTCGCTTAGATGATTCATATACTTTTCATTACGATTGCCATAAAATTGATGCAATTTTACAAATGTTTGGTTTTTCTTTTTTTTTTTTAATCGTGTCGGAACTGCTGTTGGAAAAGATTATAAAGTAATCATCTGGTTGTGAACTTGTATAAGAAATCATTCATTTCACGACCTCAATTTGGAAGCTTATATTTTTTTATTTAGGTACTTGAGTGTTATTTTGTTTATAACCCAATCATAACCATTTTTTTTTTGTTTTTTTCTTTTTTTTTCATTAAATACTTGAATTTGTTGGCAGGATTTTCTCGTTCAAGCTTTTTCCTTTTATAATCAAATGAAATTCTCAAAATCCACTATACGTTTAATAGCTGCACAGTTATTGAAAAAAACATACACCGTGTGTAAAAGAAAATCACGTCGTGCAATAATAATATTATATTATTGTGAGTCTCGCGAGAGTCATCTCTGTCGTCGTCGAGTCCTGTCTCACGCGCCCGAGCAGTCGATCTCGACGATGTCCTTGGGAACGTCGACGAACTGATAGACCAGCCTCTGGCCGTCGACCTTGGCCAGTATGCCGCGCTGATAGTAGTAGCGCAGCGCTCGGCCCATCGTCTCGTAGTTCATGTCGGGCTTGTTCTTGTGCAGGCCCCAGAGCCTCGAGACTGCCTTGCTGTCCACGAGCTTGAACACGCCGCGCTCGCGATTCGTCCACTTGATGTAGCGCGGACAGTACTCGCGGTCCTGCAGGAGCTTCAGCAGAAACTCCCAGAGGTAGGTGGTCGAGCCCTCGCGCGACTTGCGCTTGATCGGCGAGCTCTGGCCCATGCTCGTGGTGTTGGACGCGTCGCCGATGCCACCGCCGGAGCCGATTCGCGGCTTCTTCAGTTTCTTCTTGGGGCGCGCCTGGAAGCCCAGCTCCAGCAGGTACAGATCGTCCGAGACGGAGGAGCTCGCAGCCTGGATCACGCTCGTGGGCACGCCCCCGGCGTTCATGCCGCCGGCCGAGCTTCCAGGTCCACCGGTGATCGGTCCAACGCCGCCGCCACCGCCGCCGAAGACGTTCATCGAGCCGCTCGTCCGAGTCGACGAGGCGGCGCCACAGGGCGCGGCGAACGCCGCCGGCGAGCCGAGGCTCGCTCCATTGTACACCGACGTCACGTAGCTGCTGTAGCTCTCCGACACTGCAAAAATAATAAATAACGCGATATAATTTTCAAGACTGACTTTTCGATTATCGAGAGAGTCTGCTGCGCCAGAGCTTTTTCTTTCCGCGAGTTTTTTCTCTCTTTCTCTAGCTCATAGCACGAGGCCCTAATTGGAAATTGTTGCTGTTGCGAGTGCAGCGAGGATGGGACAATGCAAAATAAACAACAACCAAGAACAACAACCGCATCGAACGCACCGGGAGCCAGTAGCTTCCAACAGAAGAAAAGAAAAGAAGGGGAGTGCTGACCTTCAACTGCGTCGGGAAAGTCAAGCAGTCACTGACCGAGAGACTAACTTTATTCTTTTATCCTTTTCTATTTCCCCTCTTCTATTCCCCTTGTGCGCTCCCTCTCTTTCTCGTTCCTCTAACTCGTTTCTCCGCTGCTCTTTTTCCCCCTTTCATAGTGGCACATCGATATTAGCAGTTAATTCCGGGGGTTTCTCGAAGCTTTTCGCTAATGAAAATTGTCGCAAACGCGTGCGTGTAAAATTTTTCAATTTTTTTTTTCATATCCAGCCCCGAGCTGAAGAAAAGCACAAAAGAAGAAGAGGAAGAAGCAGGACAAATAGACAAAGGTAGAAGAGAAGGAGCGCGCGCGTGCGAGAATTCCCCTGCGACGACGTAGCTGCATGCAGCAGCAGCAGCAGCGAGCAAAAGACGCGAAAGTATGGAAAGCAAGAGCTCTCCTGGTCGATAGTAGTAAAGAAGATCGAGAGCGAGAGCACAGCAGCGTGCACAAGCAGCGGCGAGAAGGGGTCTCCGTGAGTAGTAGAAAGAGAGAGTGAAAAGAAAGAGAGAGGGGAGGAGAGAGAGAGAGAGATAGAGAGAGAAGAAGAAGGGAGGGAAAGAGGTTAAAGAAGCCAGCAAAGAAGAGAGGAAAGACGGGATAGACGGGGTGAATTGCCGACGACAAGGTCACCGTCTGCGCGAGTCTGTGTGTATAGTTGCGCGCCTCGGACCGACCGAGTACTATATAAGCCGTAATGTACATACGACTATACGTATGCTAGCTACTACTACTCGAAGCTCTCGATATTTGACTGACTGAATTTTCAGCTCGATCGTCGACTATTTGCGTGCAACTGCAGATATCGAGAAGAGAAAATTGCACAATTCCCACGCGTTTTCCTCGTTAGAATTTTTCGGGTACTTTCGTCAGAATCCATCAAATTATTCTCGTTTGACAGCTGATCGCATTTGGCGCAGCTTTTTCTTCGAGCAACGAACGAAGTGAACCATATACACGTTGTGTATACCGATGAAATTTGCCACTTTTGTACCAATTTGCAATATCTTTTAACGACGAGCAGAAAAATTAGCTTGGCCAGCAATGTGGATATTTTGTACACAGGTTGAGAACCCTATCGCTTTCTATCTTTTTTCGCTCTTTTGCGCGCGCTCTCTCTCTCTCTCTTTCTTTCTCGCTCTCTTTCTACTCTTAAGAATTCGCAATAGTGCCAGCAATGTTTTAAGAGTGAGTGAGTAAGTGAGAGAGAGAGAAGAAGAAGCAGAAGAAGAAGCAAAAGTAGAAGAAGACGAAGAAGAAGAGGAAGCAAGAGGAGGAAGGGGAATCGTACATTTTTGCTTCTGCAGACGAGAACGAGCGATACACGAGACTTGTTGTATACAGCCGACTAGCTTGGAAACCCATTGCTAGTGTATAGAGAGAGAGAGAGAGAGCCTGCAAATATATATACACGGTTGCACTGGCTCGTTTGTGCGCGCAGCGTGCGCAGGGGCAGAGACCCAGGAAGGACGTGGTATCTTGCATATTTTCTCACTGCCGAGTGCCGAGCGCGTAAGCTTAGCCTCTCGTATATGCAACGCACACAGACTTCGAGGCAATTCTCGCTTCTTCTTCTTCTTCTCTCCGTATTATGCTCGGTTTCTTTGGGACGCATTTTACACAAATTTATTGGCCGCAGCCCCGAGACTTTGAAATTTACAACTCGATTAAATGCAGCGCAAAAGTTGTGTCCGTTATATGCACCGCGCGCGATAGCTCTCGCTCTCTGTATAGTTGTCTCTGAATGAAACTTTGGCTCTAATTTACGAATCAAAGGGTAATATCAAACGTTGTTCCTGGCGATATGTTGTTGTTTTTTTTATATAAGTTGATAATTACCGCAGCGGAAAAACAGATCGCGAACAGACGATGTGTAAATACAAAGAGCATTGGGCTGGCTCTGTACCGTTACCAAATCATTATGGCGTAACATTTGCTTATTCACGTTTTGATTATACAATATATCCAGGCACACTTTTACTCGGTGCAACGCGACCAAACCAGCTTTAAGGCTTTAAATGAGCCAAGGTATACACCACTACGTATACGCGTGCATTTGGTGCATTTTTCGGTTGCTGCGCATGTGTGCGTGCGTTTACTCTCACATACGCACGGATTAATATATTTTAATATGAGACGCGAAAAGAGAAGTTTCGAGGATAATGATGTATACTTACGAGAGGTAGGCTGCCTATAGTGCATCGCGTGCTGAAGACTTTGCGCCTGTTGCAAGTGATGCGGCGGCGGGCCCATCGCCGATGCCATACCGTGAGCCGAGTGCTGATCCAGCGGCGAGTTTCCGCGATGTCCATGATATTGTTGTTGATGATTCGCCTGGTGCTGCTGCTGCTGTTGTTGTTGCTGCTGATGCTGCTGGTGGCTTTGATGCGGATGTTGCTGCTGTTGCTGCTGCTGATGGTGAGGATGCAGCGGAGGCGGCAAAAATCCATTCGCGTTACCGTAGACGCCGGGACTGTGACAGACCGATCTACCTAGGGCTAGAGATGCAAAGCGGATTTTTCAAATTAATTAAGTATCTGAACACGCTTGTACTAAATGAAGTCAAGTTAAAGGGTAAACGATTAAATTGGAATCATAAATGAAAAAAAAAATAATAATAAATATACATAGTCGATAAAGCGATCCGATTGAGTAAATATGTTTGTAAAGCACCTGCTGTAAGGTGTGAGTGGTGCGAGCCCGCGAGGCTCGGCTGAAGCGAGTTGGGATTGAGCCTCGCCTTCAGCAGAAGATTCGTGTCTTCGTTGGCGCCGGAAGACGTGCTCGACTCCACGTCGCTCACACCGCTGTCGGCTGGGCTGGCTGGCAGTGATCCGTTTCCTATTTAATACATAGCAGAGAATTTTGTAATTTTGCACGCTCCGTTATAACGATCTGCAACGTCGCGCGCGTCTCCTATATACCTGACGGATTGGAGATTGATACGTTGACGGAGCTGTAGGGCGGCTGAGTGCCCAATTGCCGATTGTATCCATTGTGTAGAGTAACGACGCTCTGCTGCTGCTGCTGCTGAGAATGCGAATGCGGATGCTGCTGTTGCTGTTGCTGCTGCTGTTGCGCATGATGCTGCGAGAGAATTCCATGGAGTAGGCGATTGGCAGAAATCGAACCTGGCTCGGATTTGATGCTCGTCAGTGACAGCACGTCTTTGGCCGTAGAGTCGCCGCGCGGCTGCTGCACCAACTCTCTCGTGTCAACTGCAATTCAGCAATTAACGCGGCTCGATAAGAATCACATGGACATTTTATTTTTTGCGCGAGCTTTGAATTTTTTTTTTTTTTGCTCCGCGTTATATCGTATCTTATGTGTATCGCTTAAAACCGTGTCGAGCGATGAATAAACAAACATTTATTACATTTATTTATACGTGTACATATCGCGCGCGTCGAGGTAATAGATTCAGTATACATTCGCGAGTATATAACGTATATATATAAATATATATATAGCATGTTTTGCGCATAGAGGAAGTGAAAGCAATGTAGCACCACTACGCCTTCTCTCCTTGACCCACTGCAGCTTTTCTACTTTCAAGCAGCAGCGGCGGCGGCAGCGGCAGAGCCAGGCACGGCACGGCAAGCCAGAGAGCATGTGACTCCGCAAACACTGTGCCAGGTTCATTAAGCGGTTTCTCAAGAACGCGTGAGCGTTTTTCTTATTCGCTCTCTCGGTCTATACGTATATGTGTATACCGAGAGTTAACTCGAATTACATACGTGCGTTGTTCGAGCGAGAAAAATGCAAAAGTAAATAAATAAACGTTTTTCGGTCGAAAAATTACGTTGGAAAAGCTCCGCAGGTGTGCATGCGCGCGGATTCTCAAAAAGCTGCGCTTGAAGCGCGCGGCTGTTGTATTCAATTTTTCGTAATTTTTGTTTTTCTCTCTCTATTTTTGTTTGTGCTTTTTACGCCCGAATAATTAGAGAAAGGGAGAAAAAAGTGTCTCGGATCAAGAAGAATCGTCAACCTTGTCTCACCTTGGCGAGTCCTTTCAAGATCGCTTAGAGGGGTGGCGAAACGACGAGCGCCATCAAATTGTCTAGCCGCATCGATCGGTCAAGATGTTGGCACCCTCTCTCTCTCTCTCTCGGCTATATTGATCGCGACCCGAAAGTTTTTGACCTCTACGGGGTCACACAACAACGTACTGTGTCGAATACGCACGACGACGACGATGATTTTTAATCGTTATGATTCGTAATGACCGATTGAACCAATTTCAAAGTTAGCTATCGATTTTTTTCAATAACACTTGGACGATAATAATAATGACAGAAAAAAAGAAGTGCGTGCGTATAAATAAAGTCTCGGGCGCGCGCGCGCGCAAATAAAATATTCAATTGAGAATGGAAAACACGTACGGATCCCCGTATAAAGGAAAATCGCGTTGAGTAATAAAGCGAATTCTCAGCTGCTCTCGAGCTCGAGTCGTCTCTCGAGTGTGTTAAACTCATCGCGCGGCGCGGCTGCATCACAAGACAACGCCTAGTTGTTAGTTACTGCGCGCTGCGCTACTATATGCTATTACTACTACCACTACTATACGAGAGCTTCGAGCTCACAGGCCGAGTCTAACGTGTCAGGGCCAACTTAAGCGGAATACCCTTCTTATGAGCAATCGATTTTTCAACAAGATTTCCAGGTCAGTCTAACATCCGGAATATACAACGTTGAAAGTTCGTTATCTACACGATCATTACTCGTTTTATATTATTATATCCTTATACTTTTTCTTCTCTCAACTATAATCCTGACTTCCTATTCCAATCTACTGTATTATTCCGTTTTTAATTTTTTATTTATTTTTTTTATAACCAGGACGCGCGCGCGCTCGCCCGCTTAGTATGCATATTCTAAAATTAAAAATGCCCGAATGAATATTCAATAATCGAAGCTTTGTATATTCCATTCTCAGACAAAAACAAAATCAATATCGAAAAAAACAGCAGCAGCAGCAGCGCACAATGATCGGCAAAAAAAGAAGACGAAGAAAAAAATGATCGAAGAAAAATGCCGCGCGCGCGCGCGATATAAATATAAATTTTCATGCAGCGCGGCGGCGGCGTCTCTCTGCGCGTTACATGCTGCTGCTACTACCACTACTGCGACTATACGTAAAGGAAGAGTAGTCCATTCGTTGAATGCATCAGCCCTGACCTACATAGTAAAGCGTGTTGTCGACTAAACTTGCCAACGATACCGAAACTATAATAGTATACGCGAAACGACGCGTTATGCGCGGTATATAGATATATAGAAATTATGCCCCGCTGCATAGACTCGCGTGCTGCGTTCTTCGCCGTTTATCCCATATAAATTTCGCTTTCTAAGATTTGCGAAAATTATATAAAATCGCTCGGTTCTCGCGCGTAGTACTAGCTTCGCCGCGCGGACGATCGGAAAAAAATACGACTACCTCGCAGAGAGGCAAAGAAGAAAAAAAGGCAACTTGGACCTTTACTGGCAAAAATGCTCCGATTTTCTTTCTCTCTCTCTCTCTTGGACTCGACGAATGCAGCTACTGAAAACTCAATCATAATACGCGATATACATACACATCCCATCCGCGCTCGCGCGCTGAGCGAATTATTCCGAAAGTGAGTGAAAAGAAGCCAAGTGAAAATTGAGATCAACAATTAGGAGAAACGGAGGAAGTAGCTCATTGATTAGGTGTGTAAGTTTCGCGACTCTGCCAGGACTTTCCTTTGGAAACTTTTCACTAGTTCATGTGAAAGTTATCTCGCGTGTGTGCGTGTGTGTCTGCGTTGTATATAAACCATCGTGTGTTTGTGTATACGTGCGTGTGGATGGATATATATAAAGCCGACGACTATATACACGACTTTACCATCATCGCAATCAGAGAACTTCCTATACTGATAACAATGCCTACGATAAATATGCATATATATATTTTAACGATGTCTTTGATTGATCGATCCAGTTCTTAATGGCTCAATAGCTTATGCAATTGACGAAGAAGAAGTAGTAGAAGGCGCGCAGCTTAAATAATAGCAATAATTCACGCGCTCTATATTTCGCGCGCGAGCGCGTCGTGGCCCGTATTTTGACTATTTGCCATTGGCAGGTGGGCAAGGTGGCTAGAAAAAGTAATTGCCAAAGCAAACAATGAAAAAAAAAGACAACCTCCCTCCCTTTCCTCAGTTTTCTATGCTACCCTCTCGCGTCCACATTACTCACGATAACGCTTGATGAGATTTTTCTTGTAGGGCTTGGTGCCGGGTGGGCGCGACCTGAGCTTGCAGTGCTTGGGATCGGCGACACCGTCGACACCAGAAGCACCACCGGCGCCGCTGTAGCTCGAGTCGTCCGAGTCCTCGGAGCAGGTGCGCTCGTCGGCGTCCGGGTCCTCGATCGAGCCCGCGGACGAGTCGTGGCGACGGTGGTGATGATGGGGATGTCCGTGCAGCAGCAGCAGCCGGGCCCGATGCTCGAGATCCGAGTCGTCGTGATCCTCCCGTAGCTGCTGCTGCTTGCCGTTACTGCTCGTCGTCGACGTCTTACTGTTGGAGCTCGGCGGCTCGGCATCGTTGTAATCGCCGAGGCGCACCACCGTCAGATCCAGCGGCTGCTCCTCGAGCATGTTGTCTGATCGGTCCACTAGCGGTGCTAACGGAGCTGTCCAGTTGGTGCTCGTCTTCACCGAGTCTCCGAACTATCGTACCACTTATTGCGCATAGCAGCGACCATTACGCACCAGTCGGCGGGCCAGTTCATCGAGTTTTTTTCTTTTTTTTACTTTTAATAACAATCCATTCTCCCGATCGTCAACTCACATGGTTGAGGCGACTCGATCGTGGTGGAGGTGGTCACACTACGGCGTTGTCGCACCGAATAGAACGATCACGAGGCTGCTCATCGAGAGGCTCCGTGGCTTGCAGCGCGCACTGTAGAAAATTCACTCGGCTCGATCGAGTATATCGAGAGGGTCACGCAGTCCACGAGATAAATTATTACGAGCCAGCAACAACAACAATAAACACCAGGGGGCAATTTTTTTTTTCATACACTTGCACTGCAGCGCGCACGCACAAACAACAAACAGAATGAAAAAGCACAGTCACCGCAAGTTCAGGCGCGAGGCGCGAGCTTTAAGCGCGGGCTCGTTCGAACCACGACACCATAGGCCAATAGCAGTCTAGTATCTACGATGATCTAGGCTAGCAGTACTAGTAGCGCGAGGCGTAGGACCGGCGCGCAGATTCGAAACTGCCGGCTACTGACAACGACGACGACGATATGTTGGCCAATGCGCGGCTGTCACTGCCACTGGTGGCTCGTGCTGTTCACTTCGCTGCTGCTGCCGTTGCTGCTGACTGTTGGCATTCGGCAATGTGCCATATTATCAGCACGGCACACACAACGCCGCTTTCTTAGCTTTTTATCTCTCGGCGGCTCTCGTGCGCGCTACACACGTACGTGTATACGTATAATAATAAATAAATAAATGTATGTATCTGTACGCTGTTTTATAGCCGATGGTGATTGTTTTCGTGCGTGTGGGGCCAAAGTCGGAGCTGTCTTATAAATTCACGTTTCAAAAGCTCTCTCAGCCACCAACACATGCATCAACATAATGTTACAATAACAATAATAATAATCTTGAGCGAGAAGCGTCCACAGGTATATAGCTTTTTAACGCACGGCGCGCACACTGATATAGGTAGTAATAGTAGTAGTAGTAGAACGCGCACACCGTGCACACTATATACACAACGAGTCGTCGTCTTTACTGCTGCTGCTATATAGTAGTACGACACACAAAGCTCACAAGCTGCTGTTGCCGCTGCTGCTGCTCTGCCTACGGGCGACGCGATGCTCGCCGGTGGCACACTGACTGACTCGAAACCGGACTAGCCCGCTAGTCCAGGCGTGCGCCCGCGATCTCGCCGTCTCTCTCTCTCTCTCTCTCTGGCTTTGCGCGCTTGCCTCTCTGCGTCTCGCTCTCCGCCAGCAAGCGCGCACAGCACGGCTCACGGAGCTGGGTGAGTGTATGTGTGCGCCCTGCCTCTGTATATAGAGAGACTCGCTTTTTGCACGATCTACTTGTGTGTGTGCAAGTGTATGTAGGTATATATTATACACACGAGCGGCAGCAGCAGCGCGCAAGCGAGCTCTCGTGCTTACTTTGCCTGTGTAGCGCTGGCTGTGTGAGCTGCGCGCGCTCTATCTTCCTCTATCTCTTTCGTTTTCGCACGGTCCTACTCCAGCTATACAGAGGCATGCAGCAGCTCAGCACTCCTTCCCTCTCTCTCTCTCTCTTTCTCTCTCTCTCTCTCTTTCTCTCTCTTTCTCTCCGTACGCTCTCTGTATATATAGGTATATGCATGCAATTCTATCTGTGTGTATGTGTGCGCGCAGAAAAGAGAGACAGGCTTTAGCGATCGTCGTCGTCGTCGTCGCGAGGCTCGTTGAAAGCAACAGTAGGCGCGCACACTGGTGTAAGTAGCCGAGAGCTGCAGCAGCAGCGTGACTGTGTCGAGTGTCGCCTGCGAGCCCGAGCCGCGCTTCTGTTACGCCAGTGTGCACATGCAGCGCAGGCTATATAAGCTGCATATCCTATATTGCACTCGACTGAAATCGACGTGCCTCGGCTTTTGTCGTCGTCGTCGTCGTCGTCTCTTGAAAATGCACACTACTACCACATGCATGCATATTGCGGTGCGCTCGCGCCAGTTGCATACAACAAGCAACAGCTCGCAATTCGCCGAGGAAGAGAGAGAGAGAGAAAGAGACTCTCTATACACATCTATCTCATACGAGTCTCTCTCTACTCCTTGTCCAATGCGTATATATACGTATATAATAACTCGCTTCTTGGCTTCGCAGCTCCTCTGTTGTATACGTGCACCTATATATTAGCGTGCAGCTCACGACTCCCTATATCAATAAATACGCGCGGCTGCGGCGGCGGCGAACTCGGTGCATATAATACGCGCGCTTCTTCATGGCCGTTTTCACACTCTTTTCGCACTCGCTTCTTTCTCTCTCTCTCTCTGTCTGTCTCTCCGGTCTATCGGTGAGCCGTGCATGCAGGCAGACTCTCTCAATTGCGCGATAAACTGCGCCAACGATGTTCGCTCGCGCGCCCGCTCGAGAGCCGCACGAGACGAGCATACAAACTTTTGCGCGTCCATCGTGTATGTATGCGCAGCTGCAGCGCAGCTCGAGATCTCCAGAGACGACTGCGTTGCTGCTGCGGGAACCGATTTGCAAAGCTTTGGCTGAACGACGGGATAGTTAACATCCGATGTAAATGATCTAATATGCGAGTCGAGGCTGCGATGGGTCGCGATGCGTTTGTCGCTCTTTTGAGCGCGCCCGCGCAAGTATCGATGTGTGGTAGTTATATAGACTTTCCGGGAGAATCCAAGTTAGTCGGGTATCGTATGTGTATACGTGCGACCTAGATATATCGTTAACCATTGCTCCCCTTGCGTCTCGCATCTATATAGTATCGAGTACTCTAGTATGATCCTCTAGCCACGCGCGGAAATTCGAAGAAAATCTTTCTCTATATCGTGTAAGAATCCGATGTAAAGGTATATAACACGTTGTAGGATGAGGACGGAGTTGTCGTGATGCGCTCCGAGCGAGAGAATCGACGTTCTCTCTCTCTCTAGCCTGTCATGCGTGTTTGTGTCTGTATATATATCATTTATGTATACAACCGACAGATTAAAAAAAAATAAATAACGCGAATAATCAGCACACGCAAGGCTGCTGCTGCTACTTGCCACTACATAAGTTATGACCGGTTGCATGCTATATAATAACGTCGTCGTCGTCTATACCCAACGACGACGACGACGACGAGCAGAGAACTCGAAAAGGGGAAGTCGAGTTTGCTCGGGCTGCTGCTCGTGTATATACTATATACTACTATTGCACAGAAAGAGAGGAGGAAAAGAGGAGGAAAAAAGAGATAGAAAGAGAGAGACTCGGAATCATAGAGCGAGGGGTGCAAGAGACGGAGGAGCTGCCGAGGTGCAGCGAACTCTTCCAAGGCCTACCCCTACCAATCCTACCTGACCTCTCCCCCTTTACTTACTTCCCACACACACATACTTGTATACTTACTGGCGTGCGCAAGCAAGCGAGCACACACACACACGAGTATATATGACGGCGGTGGCGGCACGATACAAAAATACATGTGCAGCACACGTACGTATACGTACGTATGTGTCGAGTTATATGCGTGCGTGCATGCGTGCGACTGCGTATATATACCATACAAACACACTTGTGCATGCATCATGTTCCCGCATTCGTTTGCATTAAATGCGATCTCTCTCTCTCTCTCTCGCTCTTCAATACCCAAAGAGAGCCTATACGAGTATATAAGAAGTTATGCGGCTGATTTGTATTCGTATTGGAGGGATTTCGCTATTACATACGCACGAGCTGACCAGCAGCAGTCGCTGCGAAACAACAATTTTTCGTAGCTGCGCTGTCCGTAGTTTTCGCACAATTTTCTTGACCCCCTCGGACGTGCGCGATCGTTGATGTATATTTTCAACGAGCCCGCCGAAGCCCGCAGCACCACCGGGCCAGCCACGCGATAAAATCGGATCTATGTCGATCGATGTGAGGCGCAAGCGCGCACGGGCTTATATAGCATTCTCAATAATTATGTAATTGGAAGTCGATCGCGGGAGCCCCGCGCGATTGAGAAAATCATGATCGCGAGCCTTACAATTTGTATACAATGTATACTACAACTCGTAGGAGCGAGAGAACAGAAGTTTTTTTCTCTACTTTTTTTTCCGTCGTGAAAAGATACTTTACCCGAAAAGACGCATTTAATTTGAGAAAATTGCGAGCAGCAGCAGCAGCAGTTTTGACGAAGGAAAACTGCGTGTATTGAAAGTGAAAGACTGAAAGTTGCTAACAGGTTGCCACGCTTCCTTAGAGAGGAAAATGTGTTTCTTTTTCAGCTTTCCTTATTTTTATATACATACACGGCTGTGCACATGCACATGCGCTCGCTTCTCTCGCGCGCGCGTTATATAGGAGTAGAATCAAATCCACTTGTGAACGTTCGCGATATATAGTACATAGGCTTTTGCGCTCACGAGCTGCTGCTGCTGCTGCTGCTGCTGCTGCTGCTGCTGCTGCGCGCGCGATGTACGCATGTCAACACGTGCAGGCTATCCCTGGCCTAGATAAACGTCACGGAACGCCGCAACCACTACTACTACTACTACTACTACTACTACGACTACTTCTATGCTATATACTACTGCTGCTAAGCTCCGCCGCGGCTAGTTGCATCCGACGCAAATGAAAAACTCGTTTCACTCTATAAACCAAATGCACTTTCAATGAAAAAGGAACGTACTTTTACTTTTTTATATACGACGAATGATCTACGTCGTGGCAGCAGCAGCTCGAGCGAGCCTTTAGGAGGAAAAAAAATTATACCGATATGATTCGAAGGGAAAAATATAATTGATTCGCGGTATATTCGTATGTATGATCCCCCTCCCTCCCTGCTTTCGGCTATTTTCGAACTGTAAGTGTGTTTCTAGAAAAAGTACGCGCGGAGAGGTACTTGTAATACGGGCAATTCTTTGAAAACAATCGAGGAAAAGTGGAAAACTCGAGTGCGCGCCGCGCGAGCCTCGATAACCGAATTCAAACACGGCGCGGCGCGGCTATGATTACGATTATGGGAATTATCGATTATTAGTCTATTCGCGTTTGTAGGTCGAGCTTTTTGATTATTTGGAATTCAGACTGTGTGCTTATCTCGATGATTTCAATCAATAGCCCCAGAGAGAGAAAAAAAAATCATTAGCGCGCGAAAGAAAGAGTCATATTCGCTTTGTAGATTTTTTTTATGCAACGAAGTATCGGGGATTACGTAACGAAATTTATAAAATTGTTGAAATAATTAAAGCTCGCACGCACGAGAGACAGCTAATACATACTAAACAAATTATTAATATTCGAGATTTTTTTGTAAAAATCGAACAACAATTAAGCACATGTATAAAACTTTTGCATTAAAAATATATTCAATACTGCAGATAAAAGAAGGTAAGAATTATGTGGTAAGTGAGTCTGTGTTGATCGTTGATGCACGTGGTAAAAGTGCAAGTGTGTCAAGGCGCGACCTGAATTTTCCTATTCTCATTCTCTCTACCGCTAAACTTCTCTCTCTCTCTCTCGCTCTCTCTCATTTACCAACTCCCTTTCTGTTCGCCGTTTTTATGCCATCTTATACATTTTCTGCCTTTGCTTCCCGCTCGCTTTTTTCTCTCTCTCTCTATCTCTCTCTCTCCTATGAATTTAGATACTTCGCAGTAGTGGCAGTCGAGGTTGACTCTAACCGATTGAATATTCATAACGTAAATCAAAAAAAGATATATTTTTACAATATGATTTCTGATAAAAATTCTAGCGACACGCGACGTTAATTAGACACAGCGACGATATTTTATTCATTTTTTTTACCTATCATCCGTAAGTATTAGCGAGTTGTAATTCTGTTACGTATATAGCAATACATGTATATTATACCGCCGCGAGCGAGAATGGAATTAACCCAGCGAGCGCGACATAGACACAGACGAAAGGAGCCCGCGCCTGAATTATTTGCAATAAAAATAATGGAAAGACTCGTTAATGAGAGCGCGCATAGGTATACACCTAAAAGCTGGTGCGCGCATTATAAAGCCCGCGACTTTTCCTACGAAAACTACCGCACTATAGGCCGTGTGCGCGAGCGCGAGTTGCGTCGCCGCGCGCGATGATAGCGCGAAAAAAAGTATCGTAGTTGTCAAGACTTTGTCTCTCTCTTTCTCGCACTCGCTCTCGCTCTCGCGCATATAAGAACAAACAAGTCTGAAGGCCTATATAAGTCATCGAACTCAACAAAGGTTGCCTGGCTAGAGCTACTCAAGAACGTCGAGGAAAACGAGCTAAGAAAAACGTAACGAACGATCAACACGCAGCGCGCGGAGTCGAGCGCGCGCCGCTCTCGGTACTACTACT
The DNA here is from genome assembly GCF_000599845.2 of Trichogramma pretiosum. Classification (NCBI taxonomy): domain Eukaryota; kingdom Metazoa; phylum Arthropoda; class Insecta; order Hymenoptera; family Trichogrammatidae; genus Trichogramma; species Trichogramma pretiosum. The sequence continues at coordinate 201,710 of NW_019640794.1, forward strand.
ATGCTAGCTAGCGACTATACTTCCACGACTACGTGCCGCGCGTATGTATAATGCACTTGCGTACATATATGCGCGCGGCTCGCGTATACATATACGATTTAATCACACACCTAAGACCAAGACCTAGATTCGAGCATAGATTTTACTTGTTTCGATTTTATATACACATGCAAAATCGACTTATTTAGTCGTTACGTCGAGATCGGCGCGCTGCAACTGTAAAGCGATGTACTATTACGAACTGCTCATAAACAAGTTCATCTCCGATCGCCTAAGCAAATACGTGTGTGGCGAAATTTTTCTTCTATCCGGATGCTCCACGTGTTCTATTATTGAACCAGGGAGAATCAACAATTTGCATGCATAATGAGGTTTGATAAATACAAACATTCGTAGGAAAAAATGTGTCGTTTAAAAAAATTTGAAGATAAATTTATTATTTCGCAATTGGAAGAATTTTACAAACATTGCAGACTCATTTGCAGGATTATAATACATACTTGTCGGATTACGTTGAACAAATCAACAGAGTGTCATTTTCGAGAAAAACAAGAAAACTTTTCTCACCTATGAGAAATCACGCGCTAATTAATTTACATCTTTATCGCATAAAAGTTTATTTATATTCATAAAATGAATATAATGAATTTTTTTTTTCTTCACGGTTGTTTTATTTCGAGAAAGTACACGAGTGTGTATGTAAGGCTTGAGCACACGGGTAATGTTCAATATTAAAAGTTTGCGCGCGCTTTGTATGCTATCGATCCGCGCGCGCAAAGACAGGATTCACGAGTTAACCTCGGCCCACATTGCCATAACACTTTCACTGATGTAACACTTGGTTCTAAACTATTGCGTTAGTATATAATAACGCGACTCCATTGCTCACTTCCCAATCCTCGCAGTTTCTCTATTCGCACGGCTATCCTTTCACTATGATGAAAATTTTATAAGTTGCACCGTTCGTCAATAAATAAGCGAAATGAGTAAAATTTAACGCATAGACACGGTGATATTTCACGGGGATAATTTGATTAATATTTTCTTTAGTTCGCTGCAAGAAGGGATTGCCTAGATCTGTTTTTGTTGGCGTTACACACGCATTGATTATGTTCACACTCTAAACGATTAGTTTTCAATTGTTTTTAATTATTAAGATTTTCTGAGGATATAATAATTTTAAAACACTTGTAGCTTTACTAACGATGTGCCAAAAGAAAATAAAAAATATAAATATTCTATCAAAGCAACCTAAAATCGGAAAGGCTATTTCTATCGAATTTGAAAATGATTCTGATACCGATAATTTATGAAAATTATTTAAAATATTTGATTAAAATACTCGACAAGTGTTTTCACTTTCATGATTTTTGTTACTCAATTGCTTGCGAAATCGATAGCCACGAAATGATGAATCTACATTGTCTGATGTAGAAATAAATTTAACTGCAATCTACTTTACCATCGGAAAGTTCGATGAATTGAAAATTCCTAATTTATCTTTTGTCGATAAATCGAACATTACTTGAAATATACTCTACTTTACCGACAATGCATGCGAAACAAAATTCCACTGATTATGAATCTTCATTCAATAATAATACAAAAAAATGTATTCACAATACGACTCGAGCGGCTTCGTGTGATCACGTACAAATTTAATTCGAAGATTATCGACTAATTACTTTACAACACTCGACTAGAGTACTTACCTTTAATTTTTTCACTTTGAGAGATTTCTGGTTTTGCTTCGGCTCTAGACAGGTACTGAAGTGATGTAGACGGCGTTTGGTCTGTAGGCGTTGATAATCTTTCTGCAATTTTAACATAATATCGATTAGCTTCAATATTTAATCTGCAAAATCTCTTTGATAATTTACTAAAGTTCAATGGTATGCAAAAAATAATCCCAAACATTTTCATCGAGATCAATTCGTTCAAATACATTTTACTTTTAGATTGAAAGCTCAATTTTGTTCCTACATTTTATAAAAATAACTAAATATAGCTACAAGGTGAAATTGATAGCAGATAATACACTCATGAATATTGAGTAGAAATTTTTTTCAAAGCGAATTTTTAAAATTCTATTCGTAACTAAAAATGCATATTGATTATTACATAAATGATCTTTACAAATCATAAAAAACATGTGTGCACATGCGTCCACTTTAAAATTATCATGAATAATAATGATGTAGCAAGATAAAAAAAGAATCCATCAAATAGAGGCAAAGCTCTTTGTGTCTCATAAAGTAGTTCTGAGCGAGCAAATAAAAGAAATTCAAATATAAATCGTTATTTATGAGTATTTCTTAGACATGATTTTGATATTTTCTAAATCCAATATGCATTTGAATCGATTTATACGTAGAAAGACCGACATCTACTATTCTTGAATTTCTTATCTCTTTTGATACGACTTAATATCTACTGTCAATAGTCCATTTAATTATATTCGAATCATTGTAGTCTTTAGATAGTTTACAAAAGGTCAAAGAAACATGGACAAAAGTGAATTGTTTATCTCCAAATAGTTATAACAAACTGTGAAGTATTCCCAGGCATAAAATTGAATCTTAACTTAAAAAGTTGACCAACGGTTTGACACTGGTTAGAAAACTTTTCAAAGAACTAGACGTCGTATCAACAGAGATCAACTGGTCAATTTGACAAGAATAATCCTTAAGATTTTAAGAATAATTTTTTCACAATAAGACACACAAAGAGTAGATAACCAGAAGTACATATGACGTTCGTTTAATCTAAGTTATCAATTAAATGAAAATAGGCGGGACTAGCTTTCGTTACAATTTTCCACGCTAAATGAAAGTACCTGCTAGTAAAGGATTCGCGGCAGCGATATTACACTTTTGCCGCCTATTCAGGCTGGACGCCTGACTCGCTTCCGCCAGATCGGCTTGTAGCTCCTTCAGAAACGTGTCCAAAGGATCGAAGCTTTCGTCGCTTCCAGAATTGTTGTTGTTGATGGAATTGCTGATGTTGATGGTGGGCGACTGCGAGCATTCCGTTTGGTCGGGCGAAATCGTTTCGGCCGAGGATATCGTCGGTACCGAGTCGAGCGAGTTCAGTTGCATCATACTGTACTCATTGGCCTGCTCGGTATTGTTTTCCTGTAAAAAATATTAAAACAGTTTTATTGTTTTGTGTAAAACTTTGATTCGTTCAAAGCAAAAAAAATATGTAACGAACGAGTAAAAGTATACAACGAAGTACACTGTACTCTTGAAAGCTGACGATTGCATGGAGTAAAAATCCTTAAATTTGAATACAAACCTGCAAGCACTGAGAGACGTCGACCATCTTCCCATCATTGTCAGGGCACCACAATAGCTCATCATCGATAAAGGGCATGTTCGATTCCTCCTTAGGCACAAGTGTGGAGGATAATGTTACGATCTGCGATATAGGGACCGGCATCGGGATCTGTGGCCTGCGGTGGGGGCTTATCTAGCCACCTCCGCGTTATAAATCACATAAAAACACTTCCAAACCTGCTTCGACAGGTCCTCGCTCGTTGTCCTTGTCGTTGTGGCAATCGTCATTAATCTGTAACAATAAATTGTTCGACTTTAGTAAAATTCACGTTTTCAAATGTAAATTCAAAATATTTTTTATGTGTAACATCAATTCAACAACATAACTGAAATCCAAGCTTTACTACGCGAATAGTAGAAACTTTCAATTTAATGCTAGCCTCCGCCACTAGATGGCGAGTACCCTCATCTGTAAATATGCAAGTGGCGAAGTGAGCACAATTGTATAAGTCAAAGCTTATTAATATATAAATCAATTAAATCGATCATCTTTTTTTGCTAATAGTTCGAGGAGAATCTAAGCACAGTTGTACTTGAGCTAAAACGAGAAGAATATAATGCGAATGGCAGTGGAAGGGAGAAAGTGAAGAGTGAGTTCATAGACCCCGCTAGACGTATGGATTGGTTGCGAAAAGAAAGTCCTGTTTCAATGTTGTTACCCCTATATAGCTTTCCATCAAATTCAAATTCATGCAGAACGATGAATTCGTCGATGCATTTGCGGTGCTATACGTACCACTTATAATATTCAATCAGCAGGATTGACTCGGGAAAAAAATAGTGCTCTTTGTGCTCTTTTCGACCAAGAGCCGTAATTACGATGATTAATTGATCGCGTCGTAACGCATTTAATGACTGCTGCAGTCTTTTGTTAGTGAGAGCGAGGATGTGCATGGAGATTAATATTACCGATGGACGCATTATCGTAATTTTTTTATAACAAATTTAGATTATAAGTTTTTTAATCTTATCCAATCGTTATGATAATGTAACGAGATACCAAAGTCGTGGTAAAAAAGAATAATTTTTAACACGTTTTCCGGGATATTTTTTGAAAAATTGTACATAAATGTCTTGAAAACTACACAATGAAGGGATTCATGGAGATTTTACTTTTGGAAAAATGTTCCACTGAAATCTTTGAAATCGGAATAAAAAATGTTGACTTCTATCCTTGCTCAGGTATCTTCTGAAATGTCGAACCACGAGCCAGCCTCTTCAGAAAAATTTTCCGTAAAATCGTAATTTTACAATTAAGTCATCGATGCGTATGGGAAAGACCACCATGAACAGTGATCAGCTGCGCCGGACACGAAAAGAGACCTTTACAGAAATGATATAATTCGATAATCAAAGCGAACGACTCGCGAAGCACTCGGAGACGATTACATATTGCACAGTGTATGGATTTTACGATAGCCGATAAAATTGGTCGTGGTATATTGCGATACGCGCGCGTGCACACATGTGTATAGTGTAATAGATGCCGCGCGAGAGCTTTGCACTCGTCGTACACATAATACGCGGCTGCAGCCGAAGTCTTGCGCGCAAGTTGGTTACGCGTTATTATTATATACGTGTATACATTTTTTTTAGCCAGGGAAAGCAGCTAAACGGCATTGATAATGAGAATGCAAGGATGTAGGCAGCTCGGCGGCCGCCAGTTCTCGGCCTGTGTGCAGTTCGTAGCCCCCGCGCGCGTGTGTGTGTGTGCGTTACTTTCGCCACGGCGAGAAAGAGAAAGTTTTCTCGTCACTTTCGCTCTCGATTCCCCTCCTAATCCACCCTAGAACTACATGCTTTATTTCTGTATATATGTGTGTGTGTGTGTGTATACGTATAAATTTGTGCACTTGGCTCGTTTCACCGACGAAACGTGTTATCAGTCCAGGATCCGACCATGAAAACCACATGAGCAACTGCTGCTGCTGCTGCGCGTCATAATCTGTAACGAGCTCGTACAATATCCTATCTAGCTGAAGAATTACGTCGTAATCCCATGCAACTATGTGTATAATATTACGGGACCTACGCTAACCCTGCGCCAGTTTTATGAAATTTTTAAAAATATAATAATTTCTTTTCTTGATTCTGGTTGAGATTCAACGAATTTTTTATAGTTACAATGCAAGTTTGTTAGTCAAATGAATATGGCTTAGTTCTGATCATATGTAATAAAACTAATTATTTGAAATTTGTTCAACGGTTTCTCTTAATAATTAGAAACTTGAATGAATTATTAAAATAATTTTCAACTACCAAAAATATATATCATTTTCCAATACAAGAGTAGTTGCATTACAGAATGAATGAAATACAATAACCCTGATAGAAAAGTTAACAATGTGTTCACCAATTTTTAGCTACGGGAAGTCGAGTTGTTGAGTTAATTTATGCATTTTAAAGCTCAAATTAACAATAAATTGTCCAAAATAGACGATTTTAAGCTTTGAGATCGTTGAAAAGTGCGTTGTATTCATCTGTTATTAATTTGAAAACCTGATCAAAAACTGCTCAAAGAAAATAAAAAATAATGAGTAATGATGGGGAAATTTGATTAAAATCAAAAATATCGTTTTAAAAGTCAAAAGGATGAGTACCTACGTCACGCGGGGTTCCCAGGCGGTCACCCATCCAAGTACTAACCGCGCTCAACTTTGCTTATATTCGGTGATCGGACGAGAACCGTAGTTTTCAAAGTGATATGGACGTAGACATGATCATCCATCCCGATATCAAAGCATATGAAAAGCAGGAAGCAAATTTATTACAGGATCGGCACACAGGCAACAATAAGCAGGTAAAACAATATTCAGCTTTACACTATTGGCACACACCTGTCTAATAAGCACGAATTCTCAAGTTAGCCATAAGGCCAAGTTGAGGCGGGGGCGAGACTTTGCGGCAAGAGATAAGGAGACTATTCTACGAATATTTCTAATTCAACTTTTTTCATTATTGTTCTAATTGCACGTAAACTGGCTCTGCGATGTCTCAGCAGTTTAGTATAGATCGATTTCAGCTACGCGCAGTAGACGAGACTCTGTCAAAAGCTCGATATCGTGAAATATCAGGAGGGTTTGTTTCGGTGTAAAAAAAATAGAAAAAATAGTAAAAAAAAGGTCAAAAGAATGAGTATCTACGTCACGCGGGGTTCCCAGGCGGTCACCCATCCAAGTACTAACCGCGCTCAACTTTGCTTATATTCGGTGATCGGACGAGAACCGTAGTTTTCAAAGTGATATGGACGTAGACCTCTATTACAAATATTTCGTAGCTTAAAAAATTTTGCTACAAATTTTAGTAGGCAATCTCAGAGCAAGTCGTGTTAAGAAGCATATTTTATCGAAGTTCCTCAAAGAAGTGCATTGACATATACGATTATTATATTTTGACTGTCACTTGCAGATTTACAGATAAAGATACTCGCCATCTAGCGCAGGAAGCTCAAAGTAATATGTTCGTATATAAAAGTATTAATGTTCAGCATTTCTACCTGAATTGAAGAGGTATATTATAACTGATAAAAGTTTAATAATCACGGAGGAGGGTCATCAAGTCCACGTTAACAGCGGCGTCATCGCAGCGACCACACACAGCTTTTTCAATATAAATAATACAACGAAATTTTCAATATTTTAACATGTATACACGTACAACGTCATAATCTGTGATTTTCGAGGCTCGTCCGAGCTCGCACACAACACAAGCTTATACAGATACGAGACGACCGTCAGATCGCGTGGCCCGAAAGATTTCGCTCGTCTACGCAGGCGAGCTTTATTTTATACTGATACTTCGGCTAGTTAATAATATTGTGCTACACGAGAGAGAGAGATTGCCGAGCTGTGCGCATGGATTTATAAATAAAATATGAATTACATTTATTTTTCATGCGCGCGTGTGCGGCACACACGCGTGTAGCTGCTGCTGTTGCTCTTTTCAAATCGAACACGCAGTGCAACCATTCTAAGCAATGCGCGCGGCTGCACCGTACACGAGTATCAGAAATCGAGCCGCCGTTCGAAGGTCATCGTCGTCGTCGTCGTATAGTGGCGCGAAGCTCAACCTGCTGCATTCGTTATATACATAGATATCTCTGTAGCTCGCCTGCATATTATAAACACTTATTATACGCGATTGTAACGAGCATAGATAAAGACGTAATTTTCGTCGGGTTATACGTACATACACCTACGTACGCTGGATCATATTGCGCGTCGAGCTTTTTGGCGTATGGCTTTTTTATGTATAAAACTACGCGTATAAAATAATGCGAGCTGATCGAAGCGCGTGCGGCACCTTGGACGCGGCCGCGCGAGGGCATTCGCTCGTCGTCGTCGGCGCGCACGCGTCAAGGCGCTTCTGGCTGCAGCTCAGTGGCTGGCTGGCTGGTTAGCAACGCGAGATATCCTTTTTGAACCTTCGCCGTGTGTCAAGTCGAGTCGCGAGTCGAGGACCCCCCTTGATCCCGAGCGTGCATGTGCAGAACACCAAAGGCCGCAGTGTTGCTCACCTCGCGCGTGTGTGTGTACTGTGTATGCATGCGTATTTACGCGCGCGACTGCTGCATCAACGAAATAATAATATCGCACGCGCATACACATGCACACGTAAGTGTAATACCATGTGCACAGATATAGCTCCTCGCTCGCCAGATATATATAATAAGCCTAGTGAGTCAGCTGCGACTCGACGGAGAGAGAGAGAGACCTTCGCTCGGTGCCTCGGGCAAGGCGACTGCATCCCTATATAATACTCGCGCGAGCTATTGGATTATGCGCGCCTCTCTCGCGACTACACACGAGTTGTCTTTTCTTTCTTGCTTTTTTTCCTCTCTCGCGAGCGGCTAACGTCTGCCGCGCAGCGGCGATTTCGGAGCTCGTTACTGCGGCAGGATCGGAGTATATAAATGCACATGTCGCGGCAACAGCGTTGTTGAGCTGTGCAGCAGCGGCGGCGTTGGCGGCCTTCCGCGTGGCCAGCTCACACTGCACAGAGTCGTCGACGGTGGCCTTCTCGCGGCTCATGCCGCGCGTCGTGGGTAATATACACACACACACTCACACAGAGAGAAACTATGTAGTGGCTAGGCTGGCGTACGCTCGCACACCTATATACACGAACGTCCGCACGTTTTCAGCATCAATCGTTTGCTCTCGCACACACGCATACACGCGGGATTATATACATAGGCTGACATGCGTGACTGCAGTGCGATGCATGTATGATAGTCCAAATCGTAAATGTAAAGCTTAATAGGGGTCGACTCCTGCGTGCTGAGTAAGTGTTAACGATAACAATAGTCTACGAGCTGGCATAGTCAGAGACCCGACTTCGCTACGTTTACGTTTAGAATTAAATGCCTATAGCACATAGTGTACGTACACTAGCTTACACACATACACACTTGCGATTGACTCGCGAGTTGCCAAGTGCACACGCGCTACTCGCCTGCGACGACGACGACGACTGCACTGCACATACACACATACACATGCGCGCAGAGAGCAGCAGCAGGCCTTACGTCACACGTCAAACGCGCCGAGTTTATACACCGACGGCCTCGACAAAAACCGAACTCGTGCGCGTACTTGCTCGCAGTCATTGTCAAGACCAATCGCGGCGGCGATCGGCGGCGGCAGGCATCGCAACACACACAGGCTCTATATATCAAACTGCATAGACGCCACTCTTTATATATATACATACATATCAGTAAGCGGAATGACAAATCAACGAGAAAACGCGGAAAAGTTTTCCAACGCAATTGAAAAGTAAACCCGAGTTAGAGAGAGAGAGATCGAGTCGCAATATGAAATCCTGCCGTGCGGCGCCCGAGCGATCAGATACATCGGAAAATCGTCGTGTGGTCGCCAATGCAAATTCACGATCTTTTCGCCGCAATCGGCCGCCCGCCCGTCTCTCTCTCTCTTTCTCTGCGCTTTATAAATGCTTATAAACAATCGCCGATTCGCCGTGGCCGAGGTCGCGCTGCTGCAGCTCCGACTTTTTCGCAACTAACCAAATGGCAAATAAAGTCTCGAAAACAATAAATCGACGCTTTATGTAATGAGCTTCGGCACAAATACATACTCACACAGACGCACTTATACTACGAAGCGCATTCATTTATTGCTACAACTCCCTGTTATTTATAAACATGTGCAGCTTTGGTATCTCACTCGATGATGTGGCCTGACAAAAGGACGCGTGCGTCCCCCCGGTATACCCCCCTTGAGTTTCCATCGGATGTTTAATTTTTTTCAACAATCGAAAATTACGGCGACGCAGGCCTGAGACAATCATCGAGTTAAGTGATTTTTAACGATCTAAGAGAAAAAAACATTATTTTGGTCTCGATTACGACTTGACAACGAGATGAGTTGAGTTGAAAACACAACATACTTTATCTAAGCATTTTTATATACTATCGTTAATGTCATTTTATTGACAACTCGAGTAGTTGTAAATCAAATTTGAAGTCGAGTATAATTTAGTAAAATTATGATATTTAATATTTAGTTAATATTTAGTTAATTCGAGATAATTTTTTTCTAACACAACGAATTTTATCAATGCGCCAAATCAAAAAAGCTCAAAAAGCCTCTAGAAAGCTTCTTAATCGCAGATAGAATATAAAAATGTTTAAATCGATTTCAAAAATTAATCACGAGATAAATATTTTCGTTTCACTTTTCACCATTCTGTCTCGTCTTTTTTAATTTATGCTGATATTAATTTTTAAACAACAAAGTGATTAAAAAATCATATCTTCCATGGACATAACGAGACACGCAGATCTCGGCAGCTCAGACACGAAAATATTTTTTTCTTTCTCGAATAGCTGCAATCTTTGTAAGCGCGACGAGACATCGTCGTCGCGTACGCGATCATCATTCGCTCGCTTCGCACACACAAAATAACTCGATTCGAGTTTATATAATCATAACGCTAAAATAACTTGTCTTAAAATATTGATTCACGCGTAATTACGATCGCGCAGCAATTGCTTGCAAAAATACGTATAACGCCTATATAATAAATGTCGATGTATACAAGGTGAGCGCATTATGTGTGTGCGATGCACGAAAATGTTTTGGAAGCGATGCGGCGCAGTAATAACAAATTTCTTTTCTTTTCTCGGAGAAAAAAATTTAATTGCGAAAGAAGCCAAGCTGGACAGAGATGTTTAAATAATAACGAGCATTGTGCTCGGGGATAATATACGAAAAATCGTTTGTATATAATACGGCATTGTTATATACACCGATGAAATCAAAAGTGTGGCGTATTTTTTTTTTTATTATTTTTCCACACTCTTGGTTCGCAAGGTTGACACACACAAATGCACCACGCTCGCTCCCTTCCTTCCTCTCGCTCTCTCGCTGTTTTGATTATCAATGAATGTGTATTATACACACATTCGGTGCGATCGACGCAAGGGAGGGGTTAAAACGTAAAAAAAAAACAGAAAAAAAACCGCGCGGTGACACGAAGAGAGACGCGCGGAAAAAAGAGCGCGGCAAAATTCGAAAACGTAAAAGGCGTAAAGTCGTGTTGGGCGCGCGTGGCTGCTCTGCCTATATGCATACGATACGATGCAAGTAGTACACACACACATAGTGGTGGTATATCGGCAATTTCGATCAGCATCGCTCGTGTGCCGCTCGGAGTCATGCACGTATATAGACTGGATAATTCACGGACGAGATTGATTTTCGATGCGACCTTATAGCGGCACGCGCGCGTGTGCGGCTCGGATCGAGCCGCGTCAAGCTAGCTGCCAGTATAATAGCTCGCGAGCTCTATACGTACAGCACCGGCCATAAAGTCTTGAGCGAGAGCGAGACACTGACGCGAGCTCGCCGTCACTTGACTGTTTTCTCAGATTAACAGAAATACTCGCGGGCTCTCTTTTTTTCTCTCCGTCTCCTTCTGAGTTAGTCTTGAAATTCGCGGGGACTCGAGTCACGAGAGAGAGATCGCGCGGGGACGAATTCGCAACAATGTAAGCGCGTGTCTACGATAGCTCGAGGATCGACGCGACGAATACCAGAGCTTTGACATTGGAGCGAGAGCAGTAATAATGGTTTACGATGGCTCGTCGTCAGCGATCAAGAACTTTAATGTAAATACAAATATATATATATCGGTAAAAAAAGGCGCACACCGCACGCGACGAGCACGTCCAAGCTGCTGCGCGCGATATCGCGCTAAACGCAAAAATTTTCCACCTGCGCGGATCGCATGCTGCTAGTCCAAGCTGCACTCGTGTGCGCAAGCTGCTGCAAGTACATCGATGCGGTATAAGTAACTGCAGCAAAATCGACACACGCGTGTTATATACACATAGATACACATCGTAAAAGCTGCTTATACGCTACAGCGATATAGAGTAGGCATTGCTGGTGCCACGCGCGCCGTTCAATTGGCATTGAAGCCGTTGCCGTCGCCGCGGCTGCTGCTGCTGTTGCTGCTGCTGCTGTCGATGCCGATGCCGCTGCCGAGTATAGTCATGCGCTAGTCGCGCGTTCGTGTATACATATACCTAATATACACACCGCCTCATGCACCGCACCGCACCGAGAACTACTACAAACGTATTTTGTATGTGTATATCTATATAACGCCGATGTTGGCGCGCCGTTTTTCAAGCGCGACTCAAACGTGTGTCTCCGTCCGTGTGTGTATGCACAAATGCGCGTGTATGTATTATAAGTACGCGACCTTCGGAGCCGCAGCAGCAGCAGCGAGCGCGCTCGGCAGTGGCAGCTGCTGCATCGGCGTAAACAACAAATATCTCTCGCGAGCGCGATTCTTAATGCTCGATGCGCATCGGTGTACATACGAAATTAATAAGTCGTTTTTGTACGGATTAATCCGATTATATATCGTGGAGAGAACTGGGCCCGCGATTCAGCCGCGCGACTTTTACGCTGCAAGCTCGTTTTCTAATGGACCCGCTGCAAGCTCGTGCGTAAGCTGGTAGGGCAGGCACCCTATATAACGCACAATCATACGAATGTATACCGCAGTGAGACTCGCGCTCGCGGGCACTGCGCATTTATTATTGTATTAAAAGCAGAGAGAATCGGCAGCAGCCGCATAGTCGCGCGAGTTTGCGCGCAAAAGCGCGAGAAAGAGAGAGAGAGAGAGACGAAGCGCGAGCGATACTCAAGGACGAGGTCGCGCAAGGCCAGCAGCAGCAGCAGCGCGAGCGATTGCGACACGGCCGCGACTTTGGATTATGATTGCAGCCGCGATCGTTCGCGCGCACGTGTTCGCGCTAGCTCGCTCGAGACTCTCTCGCATGCAAGCTCTCGCTCTCCGTCGCGTACGCTCCAAGCTCGTTCTTTCTTTCTTTCTCTCTGTTATTAATGCGCGTCGATCGTGATTTTTGCGCCTGTACGATAACGGAGCTTTTTGTTTACCTCGCTTAATGGGTGCTTCTCGCCGCGATGGCCCTCTCTCCGCAAATGCGCGCGTGCCAGATGCACACAGCGGTTGCGATCGCTGTTTCTATCGTTGAAAGCTGAGGACGACGAGCTCCAGCTCCAGCTGTTCACCAGTCGTCCATCCGTGTATGCGATGGACACTGCGTTCAGCTGTCGAGATTGGCACTCGATAATTGGCACACTTCGGATATCGCGATATAAAACTCGGGGATTGGCACAGTCGTGTTTGGCACACTCGCTTAATATTATTATATATTAATTCATCTATTGACACTTGACTCTCTCTCTCTCTCTTGCAGAGGGTGAGAGAAACTGACACACACACATACACCAATGATACACGGTAGTCACACAATCACATGTACACTCGGACACAGACACAAACTAGAGAAGCTGGCCAAAGTGTGCGAGTGCCTATAAAACGATCACTACGATACAAAGTTGAATAAAAATTTTGCGAGGCCCGGGCGTGTGTCGATCTCTATATAAGCGCGCCGAGAGATCGTCTAAGCTCGCGTCTCTCGTCAAAGGCTCTACTGCTGCTGCTGCTACACTGCACTTCTAGGCTCGAAGACTGTGGCTGCTGCTGCTGTTGCTGCTTGCTTGCTTGGCTATATGAACGAACCGAGTGTAGTGCCGCAAGTCGCAACTCGCTCGCTCGCTCGCTCTCGGCTCTCTCGGCACTATATCGCTGCTGCTACTCGGCTGCTCGGCTGCCGTCGCGGAGGGGGCCTTTGAGGCCACAGCCACGGCCGACGAGCCCCTCTGCCCCCGCCTGACGTCGTCGTCGTCGTCGTCGTCACTCGCGATATATATATGTGTGTGTATGTGCAGTATAATACGGACTCGTGTGCAGCTCCGAGAGATCGCGTAGCCGAGCTCGTGCACCGTCGCAGCAGTCGCTCGTCTATAATCGAGCTGCGCGTACGTATGTCGTATACACATGTGCATGTAGCTGCTGCAGGCCCGTAGCGTCGAGCCAAGAATCGAGCTTCCACGATTGTATATCTATATGCTTAGCTACTGCAGCTACATAATGCGTTGCACTCGCGTCGACGAGAAAGAGAGAGAGAGAGATGTTGTGGCCCGCCAAACGAAGCGCCAAGTACACCTAGAGCATTATATAGCCCCTCGCGATCGCGTCGAGTGAAAGTTTTCCCGCTGCAGCTCCTGGTCGTTCACACCGGCCAAATGCAGATCGATAACCCCACACACACACACACACACACACACACACACTTTAGCACACACACAGAGTCGTTCGCTCGCTCACTCGTGGCTAGAACCAAGCAAATGCAATGCTCGTTCACTTTTCTTCTAGCTCGATAACTCCTTTCCCCGGCGACCTGCTGCTGCGGCTGCTACTGCCGTTGACGACGTCGCGAGCCGTTCATTGCCACCGCTTGTAAATATTGCGGCTAGTCAACGAGATCGATTTCTGCCGTGTGCGGCTTTTACGGCTTTTCCGATTCCAGCTGCGGAACTTTTTTTTCCTCGAGTGGACCTCCTTACGACCCTGCGAGGCTACGAGATCGTTTGCACGCTTTGACTCGGGCGATTTTAATCATTTTGATTTTATGAGCTTTCGATCGGAATCAATTCGTCCTTTGATTCGATCGATCATCGATCGTAAAGTCGAAAATGTTCGGGAAAAAAATGTTTAAACTTTTGTACTGATATGAATCCCTTTTGAAATACTATACTTAATTTTGTACGATACGAAAAATCTGTAATATACAAAGTAAAGGCAAAAAGTTCTCGCGATTTCTAATATAATAATGAAATGCAGGTTGTCCTAAATTCACAAATGGTACACTTATGATAAAAAGACATCAAAATAAAAATAATCGATATTAAATTGTATTGAAGGAATTTTTAGAATATTAATATATCTGTAATGATTTATTTTTTCCGCATTGACTGCACAAAAAATTCATGAAAATATAATGGCACAAATTGTTTTAAATCAAAACTGAATAAAAAAAATTTAATTCCACATTCATATTTGAACACATTGATTGAAAGTTAATGTTTTAATACTTATTTATTTTTGGCAAAAATTGCATTAAAGTATAGAAATTTAATCATAATTAGTAACAGCCTTCGCCGCCAGATGGTGAGTATCAATACAAGTAAATCTATAAATGACAAAGTAAACATAATTATATAAGTTGCAAATTTGGAAGTGATTTCCATAAAAGCACATGTTGAAATTGATGCCAGCGCTGCTCCATCCATATGCACAACATCATTTTGATAATCCGGGTTTCATTATTGACAATTTTAATTGTAATAAACCGTTACATAAAGGAAATCAGCATTTTATTTCAAAGTTATTCGTGAACAAGTCGCATCGATGGAAAAAAAATTTAATTGCTAAGGAAAGGAATTGATAAAACTAAGAAAAATGAGAGAGTCAAAGTCAGTCATAGGTCTTTTTTGGTTGAAAAATTCCCTGGTAGAAATGCTCAACGCTTTATGGTTAGTTTTTGATTTAAGAAAAAAGTTTTTTGTAGAAAAAATGTCATTAGAACTAGAAACATACTCACAAAAAGAATAACGTTTTTCTCGACAATATTTTGATCCACATTTTTTTATTATACTAGTAACTTTCAGGCGCGCTTTGCACACATAAATTTTTCAGTAGGGTTTTAAAAAAGTTACTATTTTGACCATAGGTGTCACTTTATTGCATTTTGTCTCGAGGCAAAAGTAACTCGACCAATCCCAGGTAACATTTTAAGGGTTCATAACTTTTTCCAAAACCGAGCTTCGATTTATACAATTATAATCACTTAACCACTTGCAAATTTACAGATATATTTACTCACCATCTAGCGGTGGTTGCCCAAAGTGATATTATTGTATTTTTTTGTATTATTTTTTTGTATTATTTTGTATTATTTTGTAATTATTTGAAATCATTAAATTGTCATTTTCTGGTAATTGAAAAGGTGCTTAATATTTGTAACATAATTGCAACAAAAAGATCGCTTTAAACAAATCGATTGATGATATTTTAATTTTCTATTTTCAAAGGTAAATTTTGTTCATTGGGATATTATTAATGCGTTGTGCAGTTCCACCAGGGTTGGTAGACCCAAGCCGCTTTTTGGGAACAGGGAAGATATTTAATTATAAAAGTAGCAACTACAACGTAGCTTGACGATCGGCTGGCCGTTCGGTTACCTTTATAGGTACCATCTAACACTTTGAAGCTAGAACGAAAAAAAAGAAGAAGAAAAGATACGTGCGGGGGATCGCAGGCGCGCGCGGGCGATGATCGCGAAGGCCGATGCGAAGAATGGGCATTGCATGAGCGCGTGCGTGCGCGTGTGTGTATGTGTGTACATATATAGGTGTATGCAAGATACACGGCGATGCGAATTGCGCTTTATAGCCGATCCGGTGCATCATGCGCCTCGCGTCGATGTGCACTATCTCGCTCGCTCGCGCGTATACAAGCTGCTGCTGCTGTTGCTGGCACAACTTTGGTGGGAGGGGGAGAGAGAGAGAGGAGCGAGGGTTGGTTGTATCGCGCACACACACACGTATACTGCACACAAGCTCGAGCTCGCTCGAGAGATAGAGAAAGAAAGAGAGAGAGAGAGAGAGAGAGAGAGAGAGAGAGGCCGTTGGCCGGTGACCCGCGTCGTGCTGCTGCTGCTGCTGCAACGTCGACTCGAGTCGCGTGCTCGGAGAAAGTTGCAATGCCGCGCGCTCGCTCTCGTATACGGCTATACCATATAGCGCAGCTATAGAGCACGCAAAGGAGAAATGAATTGCACTTTCTCGCGTTCCGGGCGAATGCGCCTCCGCCGTCGCTACCACCGCTGCGGCCGCGGAATCCCATGGCCATATACCCGTTGCCGCCGCCGTCGAGTCAAGCTCGCACAGCTGAGCTGCAAAATCGGCAATTGGCTTACGGTCTTGCGCACCCCGTATTAAAGCAGTTGGTACGGCATCCAAATTCTCTTTTATTTGATTGCTATTTTCAGAGAAAGAGAGAAAGCCCAGTCGGATCAGACGAGTAAAGGACTCCAAAAGGGCTCCAAAAAACAGAGCTCTAATTGCGATCGGAGGTGCGTGGAGGAGGAGGAGGAAAAGTAGCAGCATCGGCCCGCGGAGTACACACAGCCGGTGCGTGACGTCACGCGGCGGCGCTCGATGACGTGTGGTCAAGCGCGGTCAATGCACTGCAGACGCTCTGGCGAGGCTCGAGAGCGAGGCGGCCGCCAGCAGCGGTGCATATACATACATACATACACCACACTGCAGCACATCGTATCGTGGTGTGGTATACACTCCGAGAGCTGTGCCTCGATGTTTATAGAGAGTAGGTGTGTGTGTGCGCGGCTCTCTCGCGAAAGCGAGCGAAAGAGAATAGCACACACACACATAAACTCGTCGACGTATAGCTCGAGCGTATTGCATATACGTATAGAGTCTCGAGAGCTGGCCCCCGTCAGCCCCCGTCCAGCCGCTCTCTCTCTCTCTCCCTCGGCTATATGCATTTCGAGCTCTGTTCTTGCCAACTGCTGCAGCGCCACCCACACATCTCTCGCCGATCTCCCGCGAGGGAGACAACAACGAGAGTCGGAGCAACAAGTCCGCGCGCGACTCCTAAGGACCGGCCGAAAGCACCAACCCACGATTTTCAACGGCATAGTCGACTCGCGTGTCACTCGTCGCATGACAAACGCAGAGACGGTATATATATGTAACGATCGAAGCTTCATCGGCGCGTGCCTAATTCCGATCGTGTCACGTCGCGCGCTCCTACTACTAAAATTACGTAAGCGAGAGAGAGAGAGAGATTTCGAGCAGCAGCAGCAGCAGAGCACACGCGACCCCGAGAGATTAGAGCTTCTGCTGTGCTTGGCAGTGTCACAGCTCTAAGCGAGTGTGCTCGACGCGATCTCTGTCGCTGCTGCTGCTGCTGTCAGGTATATAGCTATAGCAAAAGCATGCGAGGCAGTGAGGGCAGCCACATCGGCATGACACCCCCATCCGAGAGCCTCGAAGCACCTATACATGTACACAGCTCATGAGCTGCTGCTGCTGCTGCTCGAGCTCTCGGCTTTCCCGCCGCAGCAGCAGAGGCAGCGCAGTCACCGCCGCGGCCAAGGCATTGAACCCTCGAATTCGTGCGGCCACTGACTCTCCGAGCTGCTGCTGTTACTGTGGCTGCCATAGCTTATGCTCGCGACTCTCTCGCGCTTTCCCACTCTCTCGCGCGCGCTGCGGAGTGGAGCTCTCGATACATACAAACGCACCATATAGCTCACACAAACACACACACACACACACTCTCTCTTTCTCTCTCGTTTGTTACAAACGCTTTATCAACTTTGGTGTGCACAAAACGTGAATGTGTGCAATTACAAGTGTTTATCGAATAAAAAAAGTTCAGTTTGGATACACAATCTGAAATATACATGGGTACGAATTATGACATTTAGAAAAAAAAATAGCGCCTTCTCTCCGGTAGCGAAAACGAGCTCGCGTCTTGCACGAAAGAAGTATACAAGTCTGTGGGTCCGCATACAAGGTACCGATCGCAATTCGAGCTTGTCGATCGGTATATACGATCGTTAATAAGCAAGCCTCCCGCCGGTACCAGCCTCGAGTTCTAGGCCCAGGCGAAAGCTCGCGTCACACGCACGTCATATATTATAATAATTCGCTCGCTTATAACGACGCGCATGCTATATGGCTCGCGAGCAAGAATGTGTATGAGTGCATGCGTGTGCGCTTATATGCATGTGCGTTGTTAGTGCAGCACTGCGCGCTTAGAAGTGTGTATATATATACGCGATACGAAATAACAGAGAGGAGCTGTTGCGCGCGCTCGAGTCGGTATATGTACGCGCGCGGTCAGAGACCCCGCTCGCGCGCGCCCGCCGAGCCGCGTACGTATATACAATATAGTCTAGCTAGCTAGCATAGTCTAGGTTCTCTCTATGCGCTCGCTGCTGCTGCTGCTGCTGCTGTTGCTAGCTCGACTAGCACCATAGGCACGTCTATATACTAATACATAGAGAAAGAAAGAGAGAGAGAAGCCGTGAGCTAGCTTAGCTTAGAGCTAGAACTAGCTAGGCATATATATTGTGCATGTAGTAGAAGCTGCTGGTGCTGCTGCGTGCATAAGGATCAGAGATGTGTGTACGTATACGAGGGCTTACCTGCAGGACTCGGCACGGCCAAGTGCAGCTGCTCTTTCTCTTTTTCTAAGCCGACATGACGAGGGAGCCGACTCTGCCCGCGACGTTAACCGCCGGCTCAACTGCACTCTATATCAACTTTAGCTAATGTTCAACAATAACAGGGATCACACTGTCTCAATTCCGATGCATATATTATTGATACACTTGCCGATTGGACACACTGCACCTCACACATTCATGTGCACTGCATGTTATAATAATAATAATAATAATTATAATAATATGATTGAGCACCGTGTCTGCGCACTTGACGCTTGCAAGCTCTCTTCTGGTCCCCACTGGTACTACTGCTCTTCTCTCGCGTAATAATAATAATGATATAGATATAGGTGCAAGCTCGCGCTCGTGACAAAACGACGAAGCCGCCGACGACGACAAATCGGTGGTATCCGATCGTCGACGATTCGAGAGCAAACAAGAGACAGAGAGAGATATATGCGATTGGTTCGAGAGCTGCGCTCGTTATTTTTACTGTGTTTTGTTATTGTGTGTATATATATAAATATATATATACACATATGTGTGTATTGGTATTTATAAAGGAGGCTTATAGTGCGGGTGGCGCGCGAGCGCCCGATCGACTGACCCTGCCGCCGCTTCGCGTATATGAGAGACTACGCGCAGAAGACTGTGTGCCTCGCGCGCGCACACACATGCGACGACGATTCGCGAGCACAAGCGCCGCTTTCGCAGCAGCAGCAGCGAGAGAGCTCTCTTTGCTTTGCGCTATACTCGGGCGGCCGCCCTTCCTACGGACTCTCTGACTCTCGACGCGCCGATCGGTATACTATTGTATATACCTATATGGCGAACTGCAACATGCTATATAATGTGTGTGTACGAAGCGCGAGTCGGAGCTCTCGTTGCGCTGCAGCAGCAGCAGCGAAACGAACGATGCTTCTCTATCCCCCTTCTACTCCTCCTCCTCCTCCTCCACTGCTGCCTCTTTCACTCTCTGCACCTTCCCCGTCTTCGACGTTCGTTCGCGTAATGTTACGTCAGCGCTACCGCTGCTGCGCCGCCAGAAGCACACGCACATGCATAATGCGATACACAAATAAGCTGTATCGAATACGTATACACGAACGAAGAAGAGAGCAGGGCTATATATACCGATACTATGCAGAATTTGCTCGTGGCTCGCGGGTTTCAAAACGGCCGCCGGAGTCGATCCCGCGTGACGTGTGTGCGTACTGCGTCCTGGCGGCGATCGGTAACACATCCCGATCGATCGTTCTTGCCGATTTCTTGTATTAGAAATCGGTATAGGACAGAGCCGTTTATCCTTGGTACCGGCTAATCCGATCTGCTCCCAGCTTCCGACCTTTTTTGGTCGCGATCTAGATTAATAATATAGAAGCTCGACGAGCTTCTATCGCCTACCGTGCGAACTATGTTCAACTTATAATAGAAAAGCTTTTGAAGCGCGGCGTTGGCTGCAATATATACGAGTTTGAGCTGTGCGCGAGCGTCGAAAAAATTCACTCACGAGAAAAGTGCATTCGACTCTCTCGGATATGTAGTGGTAGTAGTGCACACGCTATATGTACGTGGAAGAGCCCCCGAGTACTATATAGCCACAGCAGCAGCGAAGCTAGCAGCGCGTGTAAGCGAAGGCCGTTGACCTCCCCTCGTGCGCGCACAGCTCGCCAAAGCCAGCAAGCGAGAGAGAAAGAGAGAGACGGAGAGAAAATGCGCCTATATATACTATACGTGCAGCAGCACAACTGAAAACAGCTGAGAGAGTCGAGAGAGCCGCGAGCGCGCGCGGAATCGAGATCGCGAGAGAGGCGTCGTCGACACGGGGCCCGCGCAGCGTTCGCGCGAGCGAGAAAAAAGAAAAAGTATATTCGCGCAGTCACGAGCTATCTATATACCCGCAATTATAAAAGCGCAGAGCTCGACAGCCGATCGACGAATTCGGCGCTGGTGCTATGTAGCCGAACAATTGGCACGTTCTCCAGTCGATCTGTCAGATCGAGCTCTCTCTCTTTCTCTCCGCTGCGCTATCACACGCAAGAGAAAGAGAGGCGAGAATCTCGCGAACTTGGCAATATATAGCTGCCACGGCTACGTAAGATCCAAACACACACACGTGCTCCTAAATGCATCGTGTGCCCCTCATACGCGCACACACACGATCGGAGGCAGCAATGATCTCTGCGCGTGCAAGCTCGAGTCTTTCTCTCTCTCTCTCTCTCTCTCTCTCACCTCCCGAAAAGGTGTGTATGTGCATGTATGCGTGTGCAGCGTGTTTAGGATCGCATATATACTCATATACGTACATACGTGTACCGAGCTGCGAGAAAAGGAAAGGAGTCGCTCGCCGCGTGCAGAAGCTAGAACTAGACGGATTCGCTTTTGCCGCGCGCGCGCGCGAGCGGTTCGTTCACCCTGGAAAGGGCAGCAACCTGACTTTGCGCTCGCTCGCGCTCATGCTGCTGCTGCTTTGGCTGCCTGCTGTTGCTCGCCGCAGCACACTGCTCTCTCTTCCGTTCGCTCGCACGCGCGTATATATAGGTATATGCATATAATGTGTACAAGCTGCACTTACTTATAATAGGAGATGCAGTCGGCTCGGCGATCGCAGTCCACGCTCTGCGCGCGCTCGAGTCGGTCGACACCGAGCTCTCCGACTTGGGCCTCTCTTCGCGTTCTTATTGACTAATTTTCGAGACTTTTTTTTATAGCAGCCTGATGCAGTGGATGAGAGGGATTCGTCGACTTTTTTCTATAATTACTTTCTTCGAAACCCGATGACGAGCTTTTTTTCTCAGCGATTGTAAAACTTGCTTACAAGCTTCGTTAAGATTCCATAACAAAGAAAGACACTTCACTTTTCTATGCACGTATCAAACTTTTATTTACAATTTTATGGTACATCCGTATAAATAATAAAAAACAATTATTGCCTACTTTATTGCTTTTCCATTGGTCATGGAGCTCCGCTTGGTTCCTGTAATGATATATCAAATTTTAATGCATTCACAAAGCATTTAACATAAAAATTACAAAAAAAAAGGATTCAAGCTATAATTCATAAGCATATCATTAGATGAAATTTATGATTGCTCGCTAAAATATAATTAACTCTCCAAATGCAATTATACAGTTAATGATACCTTTGATTCAATGCACTCATTGCTGAGAACATTATATTCACTCATCTATATCATAGACTCATTGTAATTGAATTAATTAAAAAATAAAATAAATGATTCTAATATATTGAATGAAAATATCTAAATTGATGTACACTTGTAGCACATACCATTCTAATGACAACTTGATCTGTTGAAGTATCAGCAGGACTTGATCTCTGTTGTGGGTGAGAATAACTTACTTCCATGTCTATGTCATCTAATTCTTCCTCCTCTTCTTCGTGTGTATCAGAATCTTCCTCTTCTTCACCCTCACCTTCCTCCTCTTCTTCTTCTTCTTCCTCTTCTTCAGATCCTCTAAACTATTAAAATATTCTCTAATTAGCAACATTGATTAATTGAATAATTTGATTTTAACTCACGTCGCTGGCTGACTTTCCAATTGGTATGTGTTCGTAACCCTCAATTTTTATCTGCTCTCGCTAAAAACAAGAATCACATAAGTAAATGATAGAAGATGTTCATTGTCATGTTGCGATACGATAACATACAAAAAGTAGATTCTTACCCAAGCTTCAAACTCCAGTTCCATTGCAGCCACTTGACTTTCATCGTCAATGGGCTTGTCTGCATTGAACCACAGAGGATCTGTAGCTCTTGGCTGTAGATCCGGCCACAGTGGCATAAACGACATAATGCTATTGATTGTTTGTAATGTATATGTAACACACAAAATTACTGATTCCAAGGGGCAAAGTCTTTGTTTTTTCAGTTAATATAGTTAAAGCATAAAAACGAATTAATTCTAAAATGAACTTGGGTAATATAGTTGATACTTGATTATTTTTCACTGACTGTAAAACACAAATAAACCACGGAGCAAAGACAAAACAATCGTCAATTCGTCAGTCGACACAAGTTTCTGCAGACGACGCGCTCAAGACAATTTGTTTTGATTTGACTGCTGAAAAGCGACCTCTACTGGAGCTGTCGGTGACTTCTTCAATGGCAAACTGACAGATGAAGTGCAAGTCAGTGCAGTAAATATTCCATTGCAGCAACAGCAGCTCCGCATTATACAGACCGTTGCACTAATTTTTCCCTCGTACCTTATGATAAAATATTTGTCATATTTCAAGTACTTTTAGAAAGCCAATTAATCTTGAGCTTGATCATCCGATAATGACAAGCTGCATATCGATTAAATCGTGGACAGCTGCAGCTGTGTCAACAAATTAACATTTATCGACTGCAGCCGTTGGAAAATTGCCGGCGTAAATAAACATTGGATGCACAAGTCGTATGCAGTTTACTCGAGCCAACGGTTGGCAAGTTACGCCTGTGTGTATCAGTGTGTATGTCGTTGCATCGCGTCGGTACATTCACTCTGCAGTCTGCCGTGTGTACGATGTGTTGCGTTTTTCGGAGTCATAGTACGACGCTCGACCGTAGGAGAAACAAGTGGCAGCAGCAGACGCAACTAGCAGACGCCTGACTTTCGAGTAGCAGCACACGAGAGTAGTCTCGAGAGCACACACGACTATATATCCTATGTATGCTCTCTACAGTCTCTCTCTCACATAAGAGTGACAGTTCACGGGTATCGATAGTCAGACTCTCCTCGAGTGTCGAAGCGAGCGAGTGTGACTGTGTGTGCGTGCGTGCAGTTAAAGATCGGCAAGCAATTTTTAATCGACACAGATTAGTCAATCGTCTGCTGCTACTGCTACACAGAAGGGCAAATCGGAGTCGTCGAAGAAATTCAAAGCTGCGGCACGGCACACAGCCTTTCTCAGCGCTCGCTCTCGATTATTGTTACATAGTCGACCCGTTTTGTGCGTTTTGTATCTATAGATATATATGCACGCGTGTGCGTCTGGCGTGTGCCTGCTCCTCCTCGCGCTACATGTATATAACAGAACACACAAGTGCAAGTCGGTGACATAACCTTCGTCTGGGGACGACTGGGCTCTGTGATACTACAACACATAATCGCACACGTCTCTTCAATTCGACTTATCGGAGCAGGTTAGTCGCGCATAATTAAGCTGCGTTTACCTCATACTCGTCGTAAAACATTTACTCTCGCTCGATGCTTTGGAATTATATGCTATCCGCTAAGGCCGAAGCTCGAGACTCGTTTAAAGTGACGTTAGCAATAACATAGCAGCTGCCGAGCTTTCCACTCTCTCTTTCTCTCTCTCTCTCTCTCTTGGATATTGCATTGCGTATCCGAATCCTCTGAAATGGAATATAATAGATAGGAGCTGTGCCTATCGCGGAGACAGCTCGTCACGGGTACAATAATATTCCGGTGCCGTGTGTATACGTAACGCGCGTAAACGACAAAACAAACAGAAAACTCGTTTCGGTGGATTTTGAAGATTGTAGATAAAAAGTCAGTGCAATAGCGAGTCGCGCTGACTGCTGGCGACTTGCAGAGAGAAAGAGAGATAGAGAGTGCGAGTGAGAAAAAGAGAGAGCATATAATAGCAGCCATCGCGCAAAAAAAAGCGAACGAACACGGCCTGCGTGCCAGAGAGCGAGAGAGACTTTGGCTGTGTAGTTTGCACATTATACACGCGATATATACTTTCACTTTAGCTGCTGCTGCTGCGGCTAGAATTGCCGCGCCACTATATACCGTATCCTTGCGAAAAGGCAATCGCAGCCATTTAACTCTCGAGTTTCGCGATTATTACGTACGTACGATATAAGCTATATAGCTCCCATATTATACTCTCTCATTATCCGTCGCGGTGGCGGCGACGGCATACGAACGGCGTGTGTCACGTCGCATTATATACACATCCTATATCTGTATATATTTTGCACGAGTCGTGATAGTAGCTGCAGCAACAGCGGCCGAGAGCAAAAACATTGAGCTGTCCCCAATTGCTTGTGCGCGCGTGTATTGTGTACGTATATATGCGTTTGAGGCGCCCGGAGCGTATAAGAAAAAAAAAGAGAGTTGGAAAGGACTCGCGGCAGCGATATCGTATCTTGTGTGAACGAGCCGCTCACTGAGAGAATAGGCAACAGGTGTTGCAAAAAGCTGCTGCGTCAACATGGGCGCACAGATCCGCGACTCCGGAGAGCTCGAGAGACTTCACAAGGCGCCGATCCGCGCGGCGCGGATAAGGCCACGGGGGGAATCGCGCAATTTTTTTTCTCGTCTATAATACTAGGATATTGAGCGCACGCGTTGCTCATCGATTTTTCCACGTATCGGTATGTATAACTAGAGTCGTGGCATTGCGCGCGCGTTATCCGTGACGCCGTTTAAATGGAAATTCCAATGTTTATGCCTATATTGCGCATCGATTCTACATTTCTCTCTCGTATAACTTTTGTCTCTTTCCCCGAGTCCTCCCACCTCAAGTACGTACGATAGTGATAAAGGCCGATCCGAGATATGACATTGTGCTCCGCGCAGCTCCACACTCGCAATATAAATAGGTGGGAAATTGATCATCGCGGTCTTTAACTAGGTTGCCTTGTGCGTACATACAATAAATTATAAATTATAAATATAGATCAATCGGTGCGCGTCTCGCGGGGAGAGATCGGTATACATATTGACCATTGCAGACGGAAGGTCGAGTAAAGCTTCCCGCGATAACCGGAAACCGCTGCTACTACAGAGATGTAAAACGATTTGCGTGAAACCGCACGCTCCTCGCGATAAAGATAATACGGAAAACCTGTGTAGTGCGCGCGGCCGCGATAATATATATCGTGCGAATCGTGACAAGAGCTTGTCACGTCGTGTAACACATATATTTTTTTGCCTTTTTATTTTTTTAAATAATACATACACGAAAAGCAGCTCCGAGGCACGTTTGAGGCTGCTGCACAGGAGGAAAAAAATAGCAAACCCCTGACTCTAATACAGAACGATATTTGCTGCTGCAGGTATAGCTTCGAGTCGCATGCGGCATGTCGCACCATGATCACATCGAGCACCAGGCGGGAGGCATGGCCGATCACAGCATGCACGGCGGCATGCACGGCGGTATGGATCACTCCCAGCCGATGATGCCGCAGTTCAATTCGACCCTGATGCAGGCCATCGGCGGGGCGATAGTGGCCACGACGACGCCGATGACGATGATGAACCACGAGGGCCACCACGGGGCTGGCCACGATGCCCACGCTGGACACGCTGGACACGACGCGGCTGGTCTTCACGAGCAGAGCATGTGCTCCGGCAGCTCCGGCCATATGCACGGCATGTCGGTGAGTGGAAAAAGCTTCGTTTTAAATTGACCTCGAAATAATCGTGGGCCCCTCCTCAGATGGCCTTCCACGGCGGCTACTGCGAGACGATCCTCTTCGAGGGCTGGAAGATATCGTCGCTGGGCGGCCTGATCGGCTCCATCATCGGCATCGTCATCATGGCGGCGCTCTACGAGGGCCTCAAGTACTACCGGGAGTATCTGTTCTGGAAGACCTACAACTCGTTGCAGTATCGCAGCGTCGCCGGACCGCCCAGCGAGAAAAGCGTAGGCCCGGGCTCGGGCTCCAACGTCGCCAACGGCTCCAACGGCTCGGCCACGGCGGCGGTGCTCGAAGACAATCGACTGGCTCGGTTAGTATGCGTTACGTTTTCTTAAAATACTGTTTATTCTCGTGTGCGTGCGTAAGCAGACCTCGACGAAATTATGCTCCATGATATGATTGCAGCATGCTCGGAGAGGTCGTGCACAGGCAGCCGTGAGTATTTCCATTAATCTCATCTATGTGAAATAATTTAAAAAAAAAAAGATTAAATTTGCAATAGCTAATAGATCGCAAGCTCATCCTTCTTTATCCCTATTTTTATCTATCCCCAGGCCGACGATGCTGTCGTGGATGCACGCCTTCCAGACGTCGCTGCACATCGTTCAAATCATCCTCTCGTACTTCCTCATGCTCATATTCATGACGTACAACTCGTGGCTGTGCGCCGCCGTCGTCGTCGGGGCGGCCATCGGCTACTTCCTCTTCGGCTGGAAGAAGTCCGTGATCGTCGACGTGACCGAGCACTGCCACTAGTGGAACGAGCCGCGACCGCACCGTCGCACAACTACTACGGCGTACTCCACCAAGACGAGGTGGTGCCGCTCGGACCCGACGACAAAGATGACGACAGAGCAACAGCAGTTGCAGCAACTATCGATGCTCGTTACCCGAGTTCGCATGCCTACAAACGAATCTCACGCCAAATCCGCTCAGTCGTGACAATATTATAAATTTTTTTTTTTTTCGTTGTTCTTGATGCAATCAAAGAGAGAGACTTTATGGCTATACGAGGCGCGAGGATGCGTGTTCTTACTGTAGTCTTATTTATAAATATAAATAATAATATACGGCCTGGAGTTGTTACGCCCTTGTACAAAAGGTATTATTTTGTATGATCGTTATAAATGGTAATATTACTGCCCTAAGCCGCGAAAAAACGAAAAAGTCCCAACACATGTGTACTGTGGCTTTCTTTTTTCGATGCCTAGGCCGGTATATGCTATTTTCTATGAACCGTGGCCCAAAAATAACATTTTCCGTTTAGCACAGCCACCGGAAAATGCTACTTTCGGACCGCTGAAAATGAACTTTGTCGATCGACGAAGTGCATCCAACCGAAGCATCTGGCCGATCAAGGGTGCTAAAATTGAATGGAAAGTATATCTTCGAATAGGAGCAAAATGAACTTTTTTTTTTAATTTCCATCCTGTGTATAGACATCTATATATATGTAAATTATAAATATAATTATATACATGTTTTAATCGTGTAACTATTGTTGAAGACGAAAAAGCTTTTCATATAATATATACACACATATATATATCTACGTTGAACTGAGAAAGAAAGAGTGAAAAAGAGAGAGAAAGAGAAAGAGTGAGATGCGCGCTGTCATGTCGAGGCGCTCGAATCATGCAGCATATATGTTGAAAAAATGATGACCTACAGTATGACTGGATAAGCGTATCATTTTAGTGAGCACAAAATATTTAATGAGAACGGCAAAAATAAACTTGCGTCGCGTTTGCAGAAAAAAAAACGGTATTCAGTAAATAAACTGTTAATTTTGTACTTGTGCAAATAAAACATGACGCGAAGCAAATGCAAAGTGCAGCATGCATTTTTTTTCTCGCTTTTTTTAAAACTATTGTATTAACATTATTATGCTTCAGTTCAATTGAGCTAATGCAAGTAAACTTATCCAGTTGTACTTGCAGATTTATATTTTTATACATAGCTCGTAATGTCAAGTAATTTGTTATATTGAAGCTGAATCACTACGTTGGATCAAAGGAGAAAATCGTTCTCGTGTATCGATTGAAAATTATCGATATTTTTCAAAATAACGGGTTACACTAAAGACGAGAGTATTTTTTTGTTTTTTACTCGTCGCTATAACTTTTCTCTTTGATTTAACTAATAGACATTATTTATGAGATTTTTTAATGAATTGGCAAATAAAGTTTGAAATTATTTTTTTACATAAAGATTGCACTTTTATTGAATTCGTTCACATCTTTGATAAATAAAAAAATTTGTACAAAAATTTCATTAATGAAATTGTTAAGATGACTTTGGTAAGAAAAATATTTTTAAAAATATACTTCTTTCTCTTATACGCCTTCAAGAAAATATACGTCAAAATTAACCAATTAATAGATGCATACATTTTTTTTAATTTTGAGACTCAAGACACCATTAAAATGGTTAAAAATGCTTAACTTTCTATGTCTTGTTTTACACATTTTTTTGCATACATGTAAATATAAAACTTTTTCTACTACTTTTCTAATTTAAAACGATTCTGCAAAGTAATCAAATATAGACTATATTATGTACAATTAAATTTCTGGTCATTTACAAAAATGTTAAAAAAGTGTATGAGATTTTTCAAGCTCCATACATACACTACTCTATCAATTATTTATAGTTTCACAAAATGTAAACTTTCAAAGCTATTGATAATACTCTATTGATGTTCATTCAATTAGTAACAAATAAAAACTATGACTTTAAACAAACGAAGGCAGACAGCAACTTGAGCGATAAGCATTTTGTTGTTTAGAAAGATCTACAGTGTCCTCTAGCAGTGGACGTTCAACACGAGCTTCAAGCTTGGCCCATGCTGCTACAGCTGCACTAAATGCAGTTTCTACATTGGTTGCATCCTTAGCAGATGTTTCTACTAAAGGTAAACCACCATTAACAGAACACCACTGTTCAGCTTCTTCTGTAGTAACGCGTTTTTCACTTTCGGGGACATCCACCTAAAAAATGATAAAGATTTTTATTTTTATAAATTCAAATTAATTTATAGTGATAGATTCTCATAAATAAACATACTTTATTGCCAACAATAATGAAGGGAAAAGATGATTCTGCTGGAACATCCGCATAATACAAAAACTCTGACTTCCATAGATTTAAATTTTTGAAACTAACTGGATCGTCAACAGCATAAGTTAGTAAACATATATCAGACCCTCTATAAAAAGGTGTTCTAAGAGTTTTGAATCTTTCTTGCCCTGCAGTATCCCAAATTTGAAGAGTATAGGATTCTCCATTGATTTCAATGTCTTTGTTGAGAAATTCAACTCCAATAGTATGGAAACTTTGCTCATCAAAATGATTTGATACAAATCTATTCATTAAGCAGGATTTTCCTACCCCTCCATCTCCAAGAATCACAACTTTTAACAGCGTTGAACGTTGCGAATGACGACCGATTCCATTAGAAGATCGTGAAGTAGCCATTCTGAATATATTTGCTGTAAACTTGATGTAGTAAAAACGTAAAAATCAACTATTACTTGCTTTTAATTTTCTTTCGTAAAATGACATTAACTATTTAAAGCTTTCTCAGCTTGCAACATCGACCATGAAGAATGACGCATTATATTTCCAAAAAGAAGTCTCTATTCTTCAACAGGTGTGGTTTTGTCTCTAACCTCGTACAAGATTCGTGAATAAACAATACTTGCTTTTATAATGTATCACTCATTTGAACTGAATAGTAAATTTGTAAAGAATTTGGTTTCATCACTTAGGTAAAAAACACATACACACTTTGACAGGTTACACCTCCTTGTAAAACATCAACTATAGCACTATCCACCCATCATAGATAACAATGTAAAAATTCACCAGCAACAAACACCGAATCCGCTAGCTTGACATTCGCGTTTGACGTATCAATATTTGTATACACCTGTACCTATGTATACATGTATCTGTCTATTCCCACTACGTGGGTTTTGTGAGTGATTTATTATATTCACAGGCAAGGACACATACCTATACCTAAACGTACAATGCCTAGATGAGCACTGATTTGCTCGAGTCACAAGTTTGCGCGAAAGAGTGTGAGTGACAATGTATATATCTATGTTCCGCGAGCGAGTGCATGTGACGAGTAAGGAGTCGCCGCGTTCAGTCATAAACATACCAAAGTGCAGTAGTAGTGCACATAGAACTCGTTGCACTGCTGCACTGCGTTGCATATATATAAGCGCGTTTACTTTCTGCGAGGATACGTCTACACGCACACACTTGAAAATTTCGAAATAATATAATTGATGATTGAGAAAAATTTTCCTATGCACTAGGTTCGCGTTTTTGCATCACGCAGCGTTTGCGACATGCGCGCCTCATGAATTTCTGAATGCAGTCGTGTAAAAAAAAAGAGTAAAGAACAAAGTATGCTCAATTTTTTTTCACTTTTTTATTTTTTAGAACACATGATAACACGCGAGTAATACACTTTGTAAGTTATCGATCTGACAATAAATTAAAATAATTTTTCTATAAATTAACATGAAATTCTTGTAAATATATACGATTATATTTATGAATTCCAAACCTTGGTCTACCTACTACCAAATAAAGAAGTACTTTATGATTAGGCAGTTTTACGCAACCACTCTTTCATATTTGTAATTAGGCGTATTTCTTGGTGCAATCACAGAATATAATAATAGTATTTTTATGTACAGTATTTAATATTAGTCATTGTTACAATTCATCAGTGATATTCTGACTTGATCACTTACGTTTATCCTCTTACAGCCAAAAACTAAATGAAAATCTTATTATCTATCGGTATAACAAAATGATAGTATGTACATGAGGTGAACTTGTGTTTTTTTCAGCTGATATCAATTATTTCGATATCATCATCGTTTAATTGTTGTCTAAACATGCCAGATCTGTAAAAGTAATTGATTTTAAATATATTAAAATTTACTTGTTCTTTATCATGAAAATTTGATGGTATCAAAGTATTTTCTTACTCAAAAGTGCGCTGACCCACTTCATTATCATTGAAGGCATTGTATGAAAAATCCTAATCATTGAAAGTTTTATTAGTCAAAATTTATAGATAAACTGACTCATTTTTTATACCAAGTACAATACCTTGAATGCTTGTTTGGCTGATTCACTAAGTGCAAAATTTTCAGGAGACTCTTTAACTTCTAATGAGGTAAATTTTCTATCAAAATTTGAAACATCATCTATGTCTTTCATTTTTGGTTTGAAAGGTGGTTCTAATTTTTGTTGTAACACATCCTCCCAATTAATAGGTCTAAAAAATTGGTGTCGTTTTATTAGGGCAGCACCGTTGGGTCCACATCCCAATCTTTTTGGATATAACTGAAAGTAAAAAGTTTGTTCTAAACATTTGTTCAATAGGTAGATACTACTATGTTCAAGATGTTAAGTTTAAAAATATCTATACCTTTAATAGTTTACGAATTAAATCTTTAGCTGCATTTGTTATAAATGATTCAAATTTTAATCTTAGTTTCATGATTTTTTCCAAGGCCTCTTTCCTGTTTTCAGCTTTAAACGGAGGCTGAAGTTTATAAAAATCATTGTGTAAAAAATGTTGACTAAAAAAATTTTTAATTCATATTCAAATTTCAACACTTACATATCCAGTTAACATTTCATATAACATAACTCCTAAACTCCACCAATCAACTGATCGTTCATGACCCGTTTGAGAAAGGATTTCAGGAGCCCTAAAAAAATATATATACAGACAATTAAGATATATGCACTGTTTCAAATTGATTCAAATTTAATTTAACACTCAAAAATATATACATACATATAATCTATGGTTCCACAAAATGTATGAGTCATGGCATCTCCATTAATGTGTTCCTTGCACAGCCCAAAATCGCATAATTTGATATGTCCCTGTGCACCTACAAGAATATTCTCTGGCTTTAAATCTCTGTACACAATGCCATGAGAATGGAGATGTTCAATAGCCAACACAATTTCACTAATGTAGAATCTAAGAAATGAATGTTTTTTATTAAATTCGCAACAATGAAATTATCAAGATTTAGAAATTATCTTGAATTTGAATATTTACCTAGCTGAATCTTCATATAACATACGTTCTTTGTTCATATACGAAAAAAGTTCTCCTCCACACATATATTCTAGTCCAAGGTATAATCTACCTTCAGTTTGAAAAGCATACAATAACTCAACAATAAATGGATGCTGTAGCAAAAGGTTAAGATATTTAATGAGAATCAAAGTAGTAAGGGTGGTTTCTTGTGTACTTCATTAAAAAAAGTTTACCTTTATATCTTGTAAAATATTTCTCTCTGTTTTAGTATGGGCAGTTTCTTTGAGACTTCTTATTATTTTAGCTTTCTTCAATACCTTGAAATATATAATCAATAAATAGATTCAGCTTTTTACGAAAAAGAAAAAACGATAATAAAATAAAAAGTATATACCTTCATGGCACAAAGAGTACCTCGATCAGTGCCAGTTTTTTTACGAGCTTGATACACTTTGCCATAGCCACCAAGGCCAATAACTTTGCAAAATTCAAAATCATCTCGGGTTAGCTTCTGATGATTTGGATTGAACGATGACATGCAACTGTCATCCGATATATCAATAACTTCATAATCGCCAGAGTTTTCATCTCTGTTACAAACAATATAGAAGTTAAGAAACTGTATTTATCAAAAAGGCATATGGGTGACATTTAAAGGAAAAACAATAATTACTCTTTGTAAGGAAGGCCATGGCAGTGGCTGTAGACCTGCTGTAAGAAAACGTAATATTAAAAAAAAATAAATAATTTCGCAGCTTGCAATCGCAGAGAAAAAGTAGCACAGCACAATGAACAAGCGAATAATTAAAAGGCAGAGCGATACAGCGAGAGAACGCACGCGAGTGAGAGAAAGAGAGACGAGAGCAAATATAAAAGATTTACGAACCTGGGTGAGCACGGAGCACTCCATGTCGGAATCATCGCTGATGATGGTCACCTCCTCGTCGTCGGCTTCAAAGGCAAACATTTCAGCCATCGTAAGGCCCGTCGTGAATAGGAAGGCAGCTGCACGACGAGAAGTCTCTGTGGATGCGAATAACGCAGGGTCCCAAAGGCCAGCCCCAGGACGTAGTGATCGACGAGGAGAGAGACTCTCATGCTCTCTTTCTCGACGATGAAGAGTTGCTTGCTGGCGTGTGCTGGCACGTCTACATGGCCTGTAGTGCGAAAATCAGCTGTTTGGCCTTGCGTGCGCCCGATGTCAATAGACCAAGTGACTGCTACAAGCGAAAGAGGAGAGCGAGCCAGCCAACAGCAGTATACAGTTATAACTCGTGTTTATATATATACAGCAGTCTGTGTACATGCGTACTATATACGGTCAGACATATATATATGCCCGTGTGTGTTATCCTATATATAGTATCGTGCAATTCTCTTGCAGATGTCAATTTGTCCCTATGTTTACGTGTGTGTGGCACTTACTTATGTAGGCTCCGTAACACTTGACAGCCAAAATTTTTTTTGCAGCACTTCGAGGCGGTCGCGCTACTCACTCAAAATATGTACAGTTTAACCATCGACTCGAATTACGAATGTAGTCGTTATATAGGGTACTACACACTACCTTGTATGCATGCACTCCATGTGTAGGCACATGGCGCCTCGAACGAATCGAGCGCATCAATAATTCGTGACATGGGCAGCTTATTTTCGAGCACAATAGGCCGCAGTGTAAAGTTAAAAATGTCGCCTGGCAGCCCGAGCTCGAGCTTTTTTTGTAGGTCTCCGTTTTATGGAAACGAAAAAAAAAGTAAAAGTCGAAGAAAAGTATAAGACAGAAAAACTTGCGGGTTGCATTCGTTCAATTGATGTCCATACTGTGCACCGATTGAAAATATGTCTTGCGCGAATGAAGTTCAATGACCCACTCTCTGGAATTTTAATTTCGGATTGTAAGAATTTCGAGGCCTTGAGAAGTATAACGAAATAGTCGGGAAATAATTAAAAAGCTATTTAAAAATTTTTTAGACAGCAATAAAAAATCCAACTTTTTTTAAAAGTATTTTTTTATTAATTTCAGGAGTTTTCTATATCCTTAATACAGTAAATTTATTAAAAAATGTATTTATAGTAAAAAAAATAAAATTATCTGTGAGAGGCATCAGTATTTTTTCAGTACTTCAACATTGAGAAAAATAAAAAATTTATAAAATACATGGATAAAATTTTATAAAATTTGATTTGCTTCTGGAAGTGTGATGAAATATACAATTCAATTGGAATTCAATCGGAATACAGAAATACTCATTAATGCATATTGATAGTAACATTCCATATACAATAGTATACAAAATGGGTCATTTAACATTGATTATTTAAAAAAGGGTTAAGTAGGACACACTTTTCACAGTCTTTTGTTGTTTTAATAATCGTTACTGCAATAGAATTATGAGGCTATTTGATAGCTAATACATCAAAAACACAAGGTTTAGAATTGAAAATACAAGACTTGAAATGTGTCAAAGTTTAGTATTTCAGATGAAATGATTGTAGTCATTGATTTGATCAAGAAGAATTATCTCATCTACATAATGTAGCATCTAGTTGGCTCAACCAAGGCAAGATTAATTTGATTTTTCTTCTATAACTAGGATCTTTGGAAATAGGATTATGCTCAAGATATATAGTTTTCAATTTTTTGTTTGCTGTTAGGACTTCTATTGTAGTCCAATCTTCAATTTCATTATTGTTAATCTGAAAAAAAAAACAGAAAATCAAAAATCATATTTCATATACTAAAATACTAAATTAGTAGTGATTACTAATACTGACCCAAAACTCCTCTAATTCTTCAAGGTGGTCAATATGTGAAATTTTTTTGATTTTATTAAAAGCTAAATCCAGAGTAGAAAGTTTTGGACACTTTTCCAAACCCTCTATATTGACTATTCCATTTTCTGATGCGTATAATTCCTCTAACTGAGTGAGCTCTGTCAAGTTTTCAAGGCACTGTATTCTATTACTCTGTACACTCAATAGAGTAAGATTTTTCAGTGTATGTAAACGCTGTATTTTTGATATTTTATTTTTTCCCAAATACAGTTCGCTTAAATTCTCTAATCCTTCCAAGTTTTCGATCTCTCGTATTTTATTATCCCCCACCTCTAAGATGGTCAAGTTTTTCAAATGTGATATATTTTCTATTTTTGTAATTTTATTTGAAGAAAGAAATAATTTCTTGAGGGATTTTAAATTTGTCAACCCTTCAATCTTCTTAATTCTGTTGAATGACAAATCCAATAATCTGTGAAGAGAGAAAACAAACAAAAATTTTTAAACAGAACTGACATAAACTTGAAACATTTCACTTTACTCACTCCAAATTAACCAATGCATCCAAATTTTCAATAACAGTCAATTGATTGTCTCTCAACTCTAGCTCAACAAGAGTACTCAATGTATCCAAATTCTCGATCTTTTTAATGAGATTCCAAGTGAAGCAGAGTTTTTTGATCTTTGTGAGTGGCTCCAAATTTTCCAATTTCGACAGACGCGAATGGTTGAAGTCCAGTTCCTTGAAAAACAAAACATGTTTTGGTCACGAAGCAAGAGATAAAAAAAGTCATTCGAATTCACGTACTTCTGTCTCTGGATCGATTATCATGATCTTCTCGGATTCCTCAGTGTTATTGTCATTCTCCGTCTCCGAGTTCATGGAAACCAGACTTTTGTTGTCCTCTGAAAGCAAGGGTAGCGTTTATACGTTGTAATACGTCATAACCTCTGCGACGCGGTGCGAATAATCATTCGAGACAACGCTCGCTCGCTTACCCGTGGAATTGTTGGCCATTTTAGCGATGATCACAACAAACGAAGCAGCAAGTGATAATTGTTTTCGTTGGGCAAAGTATGCGTCCGAGGTGTGTAGCGTTGCAGTTGTCAAAATTGCAGCGCGTCAAGTTATCAAGTTCACAAGAGCAGACTGACAATGTATAATGAGCCACACATGAGCGATCAGCCGGATCAGTGAATAGGATTACGAGTTACAACAATACCTATACCTATATTATATGCAATATAATGACACACGGACTCAAAACGAGTCGCAATAGGTAGAGGCCGCGCACCGCGCGCAAATCGCTAATCGTGCTATATAGCAAAATTACAATATATAGAAATATTTCTCTGAAGTTATAAACGTAATTAGCACGTACAATACATTGTAAAACGCAATTATATATAGATATGATTGGTTTATATGTATGAGTGTGAGTACAGTTCTATTTTTTCCTTCGAGCCATTACCTCTCGCGAAAGTGGAAGAAAAGCTCGTCAAAAATGGAATTTTGATCGAAAGAAGTTGCAGAGAAATATTTTCGGTCTTTCTCAGCGTAAGATTCATTGAAATTGAATTTAATCTTTTGTGATAAGTCGACGCGCCACCGTGCCGACTGTCGATCGAGTCTTCTCGCGTTCGTCGACGACGTCGCCTTCTAACTGCATCGCGCGTCATTCGCAGGATCGCTGCATGTCACATTACATAGAGCTGCATTAGTTTACCACCGTGGTTCGAAGTAGGTGTTGAATTAAGAAATATTTTATATTATAAGTGTTCTTTGCGTGAATGAGCAAAACGATGTCGAGAAAAAATTTGAAAAGCTTGTGAAGAAAATATGTCAATTGGGAGATCGAAATTGAGCGACGTGCATTTCAGAAAAAACTTGAACTGTTTTCATAGACGATGATCTAAATAAGGATTTAGGAAAACTATTCATTGAGTTCGTGGTCTACAAGGATCAGCCCAAAATTGATAAAAACGCGCGGCTAGAATTGGATGTCGTGATCCATGAGCTTTTTAAAGTATACGACATATTTGACGTGAATTACACCGACGAATCCGGACTGTCGCATTTCCACATAGCCTGTGAGGCGATGAAGCGGGTGATTCGCTATTACACTTGGTCCTGAACTACAACGAAGGCATGACAATCACTGTATTCTTGAGCCTCGTTGACGCTCTAAACTGGTTGGGTGACACTTCATTGTACTTGGCTCTTAAATACGGCCGCAAGAAGGTGGCTGAATCGCTGCTGAGACATGGGTCCGAATACGGTTAACAAAGACAGATTGACTACTTTACTCATGATTTGCAAGGGAAAATACGACGATTATAACTTGGCGGATATCATTTAACTAATTTTATAGCTTAGCGTCCTATCGCTCTACGATCTTGTCCGTTTACGACCGGTGAATCTCGCCTGGCGAAAAAGAATAAAAATTTCTTTAAAGGTTCGTTCGTGATACTTGTCGTTCACAAAAAATAATAAAATAAATAAAGTTTTTTTTGTGACGTATCCATTGAAAAGATATGTTATTTCGTGGTATTTACATGAGCAGGCCATTTTTACAGAAGAGCGTCGATTTTTAGTATTTTTCAATGTACAGCGTTATCAAATTTTTAATGTATTTAAATAAGTAAATTAAAAAAAAAATTAAATCAACTTATACAATCTCATGTCAATTAAACGAACATATCAGTCAATTTGTGATAAACCGGCGCGCGATCGTGCCGACTGTCGAGAGTCGTCTCGCTTCCATTTGGAGGAGAGCGGCGGCATCGTCTAAAACTGCATAACGTCAGAACTGCAGAAGTTTTTTATGGGTTCTGGGTAGGCCTTGGTCAGTTTGGACAGCGTCACCTGAGCGATTGATCCTCGGAGAAAAAAATTGAAAATATTTTATATTGTAAAATTACGAGTGTGTTTGTGCGCGAGTGCCCACAACGATGTCGAGCTTAGAAAATTTGACGAGCTTACGGAAAAATTTCAATTTAGAGATCGATGAGGAGCGATGGGAATTTTTCGATCAACTTGATTGTTTGATCAGCGATTGGCCGGACCAACTTCCTAATCTTCGAGATATTTTTCGTCCCGAAGAAATTGAGTGTCTTCTCTTTCTGTCTATAAGATACATGCTGTCTTCGCACATGTTCGAAGACAAAAGTTATTATCAGGGAGAACGATTCATCGACTTCGTGGTCCGTAGCGGCTACAA
This sequence comes from Trichogramma pretiosum, assembly GCF_000599845.2. Taxonomy (NCBI): domain Eukaryota; kingdom Metazoa; phylum Arthropoda; class Insecta; order Hymenoptera; family Trichogrammatidae; genus Trichogramma; species Trichogramma pretiosum. Next base: position 240,199 of record NW_019640794.1, read on the forward strand.
GGACGAGTCCAAATTTGACGAAGAGGGCAAGCCACCATCGCTGTGTCGCACCACACCCCTGCATTGGGCCTCCAGAAACAGATTTCTTTATCAGGATATCATGATCCGTGAGCTTTTTAAAGTTTACGACAGGTTCGACTTGAATTACACCGACGAGTTAGGACTATCGCATTTCCACATAGCCTGCGAGTCTGGCTGTGACGAGGTCGTCGTGAAATTCCTCGAGCTCGGCCAGGACCCCAATCTCATCTGGCCAGAAACGGGCTACTCACCGCTTCACTTGGCCTTAATCAACAAATGCTACGAGGTGGCCGAATCTTTGCTGAAGCATGGCGCTAATCCTAATTTGGCCGACGATGAGGGATCGACTCCTCTGCATCTTTTTTGCATTGGGAGCGACGACGACGATGACGACGGTAGCATGGCGGAGAAGTTCTTCAAGATCATCGACGACCGACATGAGCCGTTGCTTACCGACGCTCAAGATAAATTGGGTACCACACCTTTGCATTTGGCTCTGGTCAGAAGATACACGAAGATGGTCCAATTACTACTGAAAAGGGGCGCCAACCCGAACTTGTCCGATGCGAACGGATTGACTCCTCTGCACTTTAGCTGCATGAGCATCGACGACGACGACGATTTGGTGAAGATGTTGCTCAATTTCAGCATCGACGAGCATCGACCGGTGCAGGTGGATGCCGTGGACAATAAGTCGATCCAAACTCCGCTACACCATGCTCTGGCCTACGGCAAGAAACCGCGAATCATTCGAGCGCTGCTGACGGCTGGAGCTGATCCAAACTTAGCCGACGATAACGGATTCACGGCTCTGCATACCATTTGCAAGAGATACGACGGCGACGATGCTGAGTATTCGGCGATGATGGATGTATTCTTTAAGATCTGCAAAGAAGTCAATCGGATGGTGCAGGTAAATGCCCGAGATAAATTGGGCTGGACACCGTTGCAACGGGCCGTGGCGAGCTTCTTACTGGATACGATTAAGGTACTCCTGGATAATGGCGCTGATCTGTCTAACTTTGTCTTTCCCAGTGTGACTCAGTTCACTGAAAATTTTTCATCCGAGAGCTGGTTTCATGTTTCCAGCAATTCTAAATTGATACTAGCGTCTGGTCTGTTGGCCGTCGTCGAACATCTCGATGAAAGAGGATACGAACTGACCGAAAAAGTCGCCCTCACGATCATGACATTGTTTGCCAATCATGAATTATTCGCCAAGTCGACGGATCTTGACAAATCGATTTATGAAGACGAGGAATTTGCTACCGAGGTGAAGAAAATAATGATAATTCCAGACTTGTCGCTCTACGACTTGATCCAATTCCAACCCCATGAGGCGAAAAAACGACTCACATATACCGATTACTTCAAGTTCTGTAATTCGAATAAATTGGGGAGTATTCCCAGAATCTATTTTGAGGCTTGCATCGTGCACCTATGCGAAAAACTATCGAGAGGATTTTTCCGTCGATGGGCACTGGATCCCTTTATGAAGATGATGAAGATGCCGATCGTGTGCTGTGAAGAGATCATCAAGAATCTAACGAACAAAGATTTATATAATGTTTGCTTAGCGATGGAAAGCCAAAGCTCATCATAATGTGATAATCATTATGTGATTTATGTGATAATGTGACAATCAATATGTGATATGTGATAATGTGATAATCAGTCATGATTTACAGTATTTTCAAACTCTCGGTGTTTTTAAATGGTGCATATATTCCATATTATTTAAATAAATATTTTATTCAAATAAATAAATATATCATTCAAATAAATATTCAAATAAATAAATGTAAAAAAAAATTGAAAAATTGAATTGGTTTACTGAAACTTTAATTTTCTTTGGTACTTTTTTAAAATTAAGTAGAAAATTTGAATCAGTTTTTATTTTAGCATGTGTTACGCCATAATTTGAAAAATCAAATCACGGAATTTTTTTTAAATTAAGTATAGTTCGACCTACGGGCACTTATAATATTGGTCGCCCGATATAATTTTTATAGTGTGCTCAAAAGTTGTGGAGTAGAAAATTTGAGCAGGGACTGAAAGAACATTTGCGCGTGGTCGTTAAGCTCGTAACTCGAATAAGTTTTAGTCGAAAAATTCAAAAATATAAATTATGAATACATCTCAAGTACGATAAAGGAAACGAGGAATTCATAAAGAAAAAAAAATTAGTAATGCAAGTGCGGGTGATTTATTAATTTATTATTCAGTTTTTTTCTTTGACATTAAAATTAAAAAGTCAGTTTTAAATGAAATTATAGGGATACGATTCAAATGTTGACAAGACCTCATCGACGTAATCTGCTGCAGCGCATAACATTAGGCCAGTTGCCTGTGGTCATTTTTAAAGGCACCGGCAAACAACTTGAAAAAGGCCGCGGATATGGAGTGCTGTACGGATCCGCTGGAATTTTTGCCAGTATCAACTCTATTGCGCGCTAGCTCAAAACGCTCCCTACACATCGTATCGTCTCCGGACGAACGGCGACGACCATTTTGCTGAATCTGAATGACAAGTGGGTCATCGTCGTCGTCCGGACAATCGACTCGCTGCGGCAAGAGCAGCTGACGCTCGTCTTTGGCGCACTCGTCGAGCACCAGCTGGGCCTGTTCGCTCATCTCTCGCCAGGCGTAGGCCACGTCCTCGGCCTGGGTCAGCTGACTGCAAACGACGAAGCGAATGATCAGGAGCTTGCGATAGACGCTCGGCACCACGTAGACGTTGCGTCGCAGCATGAGCTTGTCCAGCAGTCGCCTTGTCAGCTCGTTCTTGCCCTGCGTCATTAAACTCATTATAATTTTTGCGTAGACTGATATCCAGTGCTTTAAATTAAACTCTATCTATTTTCCCTCCAGTTTTTTAAATATTTATTTCAATATTTTTTTAAAGATTTATTTAAAATGCACTACCTTAATTCTGAAACAAACAACGGCCATGCTTGACTGAATCGGCATCTCGAATCGCTCGTCCGCCGCGACGAGTTTCTCGAACTGCTGGGCCAGTCCTACCGAGTCTCTGATGTGTTTGCGCAGTCCCTCGACCCCGTAGAGACGCAGAACCAGCCAAATCTTGAGGGCGCGAAAACGACGGCTCAGCGACAATTGCCAGTGCTACAAGATGAAAACAATAAGGTGGAGTATACTATAACGAATATCTAATGTTCCCCTTTGGGCGTGTACGATTATACGTACCCTGTAGTCGCGGGGAGCAATCGATGAGGACTTGCTGGACGCGCGATTGGGATCGTTCGTTATGTAGACGCGATCGACTTTGAAGGGCTCGGTGAGCTCGCGCGAATCTTTGATCCTACCGAATACAACGCGATGTAATAATTGCACTCATGGATGGAATGTATAAGGCACGTACCAATGGACAGAGCAGTCGGCGTTGACCAGTAGCCACTTGTGCGGATTGAAGGTGAACGAGTCGACGTGCTCGATGCCGGCCATGAGCTCGCGATACTCCGGACAGACGAAGGCCGCCCCGGCGTAGGCCGCGTCCACGTGCAGCCAGATTCCTCGCTCGCGGCAGATGGGCCCGATCTCGTCGAGTCGGTCGAAGGCGCAGGTCGACGTCGTGCCGAGGGTCGCCACAAAGATGCAAGCCACGTAGCCCCGCTTGGCGTCGCGCTCCAGGTGCTCGAGCAGGGTGGAGCCGCGCAGGCTGCAGCGCTCGTCGCTCGGCAGCAGTCTCACGCCCATGTCGGCCAGCCGAGCCGCCTTCTCCACGCTCAAGTTGGCCTGATCTGCGAACCGATCGACCATTAATTTTAAGAAAGAGATTTGACGAAAAAAATCGATCGACTTACTCGAGGTGTAGACGAGGAGCTTGTCCCGATCGGCCGGGGCCCTGTTCTGGCTGCAGCAGCGCTGCCTCGCGGCGATCATGCTGAGGAGGGTCGACTCGCTGGCCGAGGACTGAAGCACGCCGCCGCCCGGGCCCTCCGACGAGTTGAGAAAGTGCTCGGGCAGGCCGAGGATCTTGGCCAGCCAGTCGGTGACGAGCATCTCGAGCTCAGTGCAGGCTGGCGAGGCGATCCACGAGAAGCCCATGCAGCCGAGGCCGGCGCTCAGCAGCTCGCCCACGATCGACGGGTACGACTTGGCCGCCGGATAGTAGGCGTGAAAGTGCGGTGAGTGCCAGTGTGTCATCTGTGACGACATATATTATACAGAATTTCATGTATGCATCTCAGAGCTGATTCAGAGCTTGACAAAGTTCATTGAAAGATCAAAATCTTTAATCGCGATTTCTCGAGCTTACGTTGAAAATTTTTCAACAAAACTTCGTTTATACAATTAAAAACGGGTAAACTAAATGTATATTAACTGAAATTGTTTAGTAAAATATTAATTTCATTTCAACCAAACTCGATGAAACGGTTTTTAATTTTACTGTTACAATTTAATTTTGTTATAATGAAACTTTCAATGAAACTTATTAATTTTGTCGTGTGAAGATAATCTTAGAACAATAACACTCACCCCCGGCATGATGTGTCGATCGAGGTCCTGAAGCACTTGCTGCCAGTTCTCGGGCTCGTTGGGGGGCTCCGAGGGCAGTAGTCGGGCCAGATAGCCCGGTTCGACCTCGGGCAGCACCGGCCGGTCGCGTACCGACTCGTCGTACTCGGCTACGTAGTCGACCGCGGCTTTAGCGAACTCGCGAAACTCTTGTGCATTCATGATAATGGTTTATAAACTTATGGATGGATAAAGCTTCGAGATACTGCACTGACAGCTGGTGGTCAGAACTCGATGTCTGCGGCAGGACTGCTGACACGAGTCGAGGGAATCGTTCTCCTGGCTGCTCTTTTTTCCGACTCTGTATAACTGCGATCCGTCCGCGGAAGTCGAAAAATTCCGAGGATGCCAGCCTATACATTCGAACAGCGAGTCAAGGGCTAACTCGGCACACGCGTGCCCTTTAAGTACGTATATCACCTCGCGAATGGGGACACGCATTACAAAACTGCCACATTAATAATATCCGCTCTTCCTATCGTACATCATTTTTTTCCGCATTTCGCGCGTGATCGGAGAGCAAAACAAAAAAATCCCATACCAAGAAAAGCGCGTGTCGCTTTTACGGCAGCTTCCGTTTTTTTGGCATACATAAGTGTCAGGGGTAAATTAATTTGCTATTCGGCCCTTGCTACTTCGTGTCGCACTTGCTTTGTACATAATTGCGCCATACGTCTTATTAAATACCGTCACGTGTTAGTTTCATTCCACCATAATAATGCATGAAAGAGGCATAATCAGTACTTCAAAAACGTATACTATCTATTGTGGCTTACAATTCAAGTGAAAAATATTATATTGACTAATGAAATTGTTTAAACAATTTTTTTTACAATAATGCATGAAAAATGTATGATCAACGCTCCAAAAAATCTTCATAATAATGCGTAAACTGAATAATAAAACTTTATATTATATGCGTAAATTTACATACATAATTATTAATTATTGTCCTTTAACTATTATTATCATTTTATAAATATATTTCACATAACATTTTTTTCTCATTTTCAGAATTAATTGAAATTTATTTTGGAAGGAAAGAATTTGTTGAACCACCTTCACTAACGTCAAGTGTAGAATTTTAAATATTCATTAAAACTAATTAAGCCACGTGCTTTTAGGATCTTCAAATAAATATGTTTATTTGTAAATAATTTTATATTCTGAGACCATCTCGAGCATATATCTCATTTACGAAAAAAACGGGGAAAAATATGGTAAAATCGTCATTTATTGCTTATGTATTAGGTCGATTCTCTGTCAAATCGAATGGCGAAAAAAATTTTTTTTTTGCTAGTATGAAAAAGTGGATGTTCCCAATGCCAGAAATGTCTCAAAAGATTTTTAGAAAAATTGAGGCCTCCTATAGCACTTTTTCAGAGGCCCAAAGTTGGCATTTTTTCTTAAATCCATGGTTATTGCTAATATGATGATAATTCCTAAATTAGTACAGAGACTTAAAAAAAAAAGTACAAGAGAGGTTTTTTGTTGAAAATTGTTCAAATTTTCAGAAAAACCACACCCCAAAGTGATCTGAGTACTCTAGGGGGTTGTAAGACAGACAGAAATACATAATTGAATATTTAGTTGAGTTCGAACCGGACTTTGAATTTCAAAACTATTCGTTTAGCTTCCTGAAGTGGTTTTTTAATACTCCAGAAAGTTTTGTAATGGGTCTGCAATTCTATCAGCCTATAGAGAGAAAGACGTACCTGTATAATCAATAAAAAACATGAAAATAAGCCTTTTGCTACTGCTCCATATGAACAACTGGCGCTTTTCAAATGTTGTGGTATGAACAGATAGAAGTCATTAGATTAAAATTCAAGTTATTTTCACAAAAAGTAAGTGTTCTTGCATCAACAATGCGACATAGTCAAAACTAGCAATTTTTTTCACTTTTCTCAAGTACTTGTCTGCATTTTGATTCATTGAAGTGCTTGAACAGTTATGTACTTTAAAAAGTACTCTTATTTTATTCTAAAAACTTTAATTCATCTTGAAAATAAACTTTGGTGAGTCCCCAATAGTATATGATGAGATAAAGTAACTTATTTACGTTGTTTATCTCATTTGCATTGTTGATGCAAGAACACTTACTTTTTGTGAAAATAACTTGAATTTTAATCTAATGACTTCTATCTGTTCATACCACAACATTTGAAAAGCGCCAGTTGTTCATATGGAGCAGTAGCAAAAGGCTTATTTTCATGTTTTTTATTGATTATACAGGTACGTCTTTCTCTCTATAGGCTAATAGAATTGCAGACCCATTACAAAACTTTCTGGAGTATTAAAAAACAACTTCAGGAAGCTAAACGAATAGTTTTGAAATTCAAAGTCCGGTTCGAACTCAACTAAATATTCAATTATGTGTTTCTATCTGTCGTACAACCCCCTAGAGTGCTCAGATCACTTAGGGGTGTGGTTTTTCTGAAAATTTGAACAATTTTCAACAAAAAACCTCTCTTGTACTTTTTTTTTTAAGTCTCTGTACTAATTTAGGAATTATCATCATATTAGCAATAACCATGGATTTAAGAAAAAGGCCAACTTTGGGCCTCTGAAGAAGTGCTATAGGAGGCCTCAATTTTTCTAAAAATTTTTTGAAACATTTCTGGCATTGGGAATATTCACTTTTTCATACTAGCAAAAAAAAAATTTTTTTCGCCATTCGATTTGACAGGGAATCGGTCATTAATATCCCAAAATCATTTTAAAAAAAGTTGAATAGAAAAAAATACCGAAAAAAATTGGCAAAGTTTAAAAAACATTTTAAAAAATAATGCATCCTATGTGTGCATGAAGAATTTGAAATTTAGCACACTTTTTTTGTTTCCTCCGCTTATGATGCGGCGCTGCGCGCTCCACTCACGCTTCCTTCGTTCCAGAACTCGCCGCGCCGGAGCAATCGTTCTTTCTTTCAAGCTGTTGAAGCGCTAAGGTGTCTCTCAGCGGCTCTCGGAGATTCTCCAAGTTATCCGCCTGTATCCTCACTTGAAGAAGTAATCGAATTTGCAAAAATGACTGAAACTCTTCAGCTCAGAGGCACCCTTGAGGGACACAATGGGTGGGTTACTCAAATTGCCACCAATCCCAAGTACCCCGATATGATCTTGTCGTCTTCACGAGGTAAGTTTTTTTACGCCATAAACGAATTATACCATACTACTCGTGTAACCTTATTTCGGCCGTTCGTTCTATTTATTTTTCTATTTCAATTTTGCATTATTCTTCTCATCTTTAAACATATTTTTAATTGCCAATCGATCTATGATTTATTTCGCCCAAAACGCAATACTGCTTTTCAACCTCGTGGCGAATAGGGTTATCTTGGCCGCGAACAACGTGGTCGGCATACGCTAACCTCCTATACCGCGAAATGGCGGCGGCGAAACCTGCAATATTTCAATGGGCGTTTTTTGACTGTTTTCAGACAAGACCTTGATTGTGTGGAACTTGACCCGCGACGAAGGTAACTACGGTACCCCTTCAAAGCGTCTGTACGGACACTCTCACTTCATCAGCGACGTCGTTCTCTCCTCCGACGGTAATTACGCCCTTTCTGGGTCGTGGGACAAGACCCTCCGTTTGTGGGATTTGGCTGCTGGAAAAACTACCCGCAGATTCGAAGATCACACACAGGTTCGACATTGAGCTAGAGTATGAGCTCTACTTTCGTCTTGGAGTTTCTCCCTACTGGAATATCCAGAGAATTTTAAATAAACTGAAGCTTTTTTTTTTTATATTTTTTTTTAAATCTTACTGAAGAGGTGAGCAAATCACCAAGGAAGTAAGTATATGACTGTATCAGTAAGTCTTGTATCTTACAATCTGCCACCTTAATTGCACGCATGATAATTTGCAATGTTGGTAAAATTATACGATTGCTTCAAAGTTTTTTTTTCAGCCTTAAAAGTTACTCGGTTCTATTTCTTTTATATTGTTCGTTTTTGTCATTGCTTAAATTTTCTTGCTATAGGATGTCTTGAGTGTTGCATTCTCCGCTGACAACCGTCAAATTGTCTCTGGTTCTCGGGACAAAACCATCAAACTGTGGAACACTCTTGCCGAGTGCAAATACACCATCACTGATGAGGGCCACTCCGACTGGGTCAGTTGTGTCAGGTTCTCGCCAAACCACTCAAACCCAATCATTGTATCTGCTGGTTGGGACAAAGTTGTCAAGGTAATTCAATTGTTTATTGTTGAAGTTTATATTTGTCAATACTTATTTTACGTGATGAAAACCCCTTGAAACTCATGATAGCTGTGAGTGTTTCGCGGATATGGGACTGAAAAACTATAACTAATTATTGCTCAGATACATGTTTTTTTTGAGGAAACGAATAAAATGCCCATCTCAATCTTTCCAGGTATGGAACCTTAGCAACTGCCGTTTGAAGATCAACCACCAGGGACACTCTGGATACCTCAACACTGTAACTGTTTCTCCAGATGGTTCCTTGTGCGCATCTGGTGGCAAGGACAACAAAGCTATGCTTTGGGACTTGAACGACGGAAAGCACTTGCACACCTTGGACCACAATGACATCATCACTGCATTGTGCTTCAGCCCCAACAGGTACTGGCTGTGCGCTGCGTATGGTCCATGGATCAAGATCTGGGACCTTGAAGGCAAGGAAATGGTTGAGGAACTCAAACCCGACGTTCTTACTACTGGCAGCAAAGCTGAACCACCACAGTGTCTGTCGCTTGCATGGTCCACTGATGGACAAACATTGTTTGCTGGTTATTCTGACAATAAGATCAGAGTATGGCAAGTCTCTGTTTCTAGCCGTTAAAAACTTTTTGTAAATTTATGGAAATAAAAAAAAACATAAGTTTATAAGTTTTATTGTATATTATTTAATTTTAACTTAGTTAAAAACAAACATAGTTGTATGTTACTTATAAGATAAAACCTAGTTTTATATTACACAATTTATATACAATAAAAATAGGGTTTAACATTACTGCTGTGGACTAGTAGATTCATTTATTTTTTTTTCGAGTTTCTCAAATTCAGTTTTGGCCACTTTGTCTGTTTCATCTTCAACTTGTTCTACTCCCAGTACTTCTGGTATATAAAATTGCATCATGTTTTGAACTCCATTTTTCAATGTCACGACTGAGCTAGGACAGTTTGTGCAAGAGCCTTGCATTCTGAGCTTTACAATTCCATTTTCAAAGCTCTATAAAAAGGATGAATGATGGAAGATTAAGTGCATTAGAGTAGGAAAATATTGTAAAAGAAAAGTTAAAGTTCAATCATACCACAAAAACGATGTCTCCTCCATCTTCTTGAACTGTAGGTCTTATTCTAGTGTCCAATAATTCTTTAATCATCTGTACGATTTCGTCATCATCTTCACTAGCTGCATTAAAAATAGCAGTTAAAAAATGAAGTGTTTTTCATAAGAAAAGATATAGCTACCAGTATCTGCAGAAGTTTGTTCTTCTGTCACAATGGGTAAACCGCTGGCAAAGAAATCCATTATACTTGCAAAAATTTCTGGTTTGACAATTTGCCATTCCATGTCCTCATCCTCCTTAGTAACTGTTATAAAATCTGGTCCTAAAAATACAGACTTAACACCTTGAATGCGAAATAGCATTTTAGCTAGTGGTGAACACGAAGCGTCAGTGATCTTGGGAAAATCTCTGGTTTGACCAGCGCCTAGAACCTCCACTCCAGGAATAAACTTCAAACTGTTGGGATTTGGAGTGTCTTGAGTTTGAATAAACATTGTTCTTTTGTGAATCTGTAGGATGTTTAGATTATTTTGTGCAAAATGAGAGCACATTGGTTTGGACTTTGTCAAAGTATGCATATTTTTGACATTTTGCTTTTGAATTCTAAAAGTAGAAAAAAATTACAATTCCATTATTAACATTCAAATGTATCATTGCCATAAAATTTTCTTGAATTAACAAAATACCTGAGGCACTGACAGACCACTGGGCGACATTTTATTGCTCGACAAGTGAGAAGCGATTTTGTTAACAGATTGTTCATGATTACTGCTTACTTCTGAATACGACGTAGTTGATCTATTTCAAACACAATCAAATATTTAACAAAAAACTTTGCTGTAAAACAACAAAGTGACTTACAAGTATTTTGTTTTAAAAATTAGCCTGTTCAATGAATTTACGTATGTGCTACGTTGTATCAAGTTACCTGCCGAAATATCAAGCTCCGAGTTTGTATTATTTTTTTTATTACACTATAATTGTCAATCTTTATAGGTTACACAGTAAGCGCATGCGTTCGCTTATTATTTTACTTACAAATTTGAAGTTCGTAGCAGCAACTTTAAAATCGACTTGTTTATGACCTTATCTAAAATTTTTGCGATCAATCAATGAGATTAAAATTATTTCTGAAAGTGCTAAGAACTTGTCTTCGATTGCTACGGTTTTGACAGGAAGATACTGCGAACTCACAGTGCATAGGCCGAATTGGTTCTTAGCAGACAGGCTATTTGCAGGCGCCACGCCGGGTGCTGCTTGATCTAGCTGCTGTGCGCATCAGTGGAGCGAAAAGTATAAAACTGTCAACGGGACACCAGTCATTTGAACATTCTTGATTTGAGTAACGAACAGAAACAATGTCTTCCACGAGAACCCCGACACAGAGTAAAGAAGCTCTGCTAAAATCCTACAGCACAAGACTGAAAGAAGATATAAAGTCGATGCTAGAAAATTTCGAAGGTAAGCTTATCTAACCTCATCATCGGCATAACAAACAAATTGCACTTGACACTAAAAATGTAAACATTTTCCGCCAGAAATATTAAAATTGGCCAAAATTGACACCGAGACAAATCTTTCAAAACTGGTGCAGTGTGAACAAGAGGCATATGAGATGCAAGTGAGAGCAGCCAATATGGTCAGAGCTGGAGAATCCTTATTGAAATTGGTCTCTGACATTAAGCAGTACTTAATTTTAAATGACTTTTTATCAGTCAATGAAGCGATATCACAAAATAGTAAATTGTTCCGTGCCAAGCAAAACGAGTGCGATCAAAAACTGGCCAATCTAAGAGATGATATGGCGACTGAGTTATATGATCTTGAAGAGGAATACTTCACATCTGTGCATAAATAATCAGGTCGAACTCTGTAATTTTTCTTGTATATAGTTTTTTTTAAGATAGATGTTTGCTTTTCAATTGGATATCAATAATAATTTAAAGACGGAACCGTGATAACATTTTGTCAACTTGCAATATTGTTGTAATTAGAGGAGTGGCGAAGTCAGCCCAGAAATCAAATATTTGATTCCATTTTCTGAAACTTTTACTAAATGTTTCTATAAAAGCTCTAATGGTACCTTACAGAACATAAAAATGAAATTTGTAATAGAGCCTTTTAAAGATGTATTAAGCAGAAGTTACAAGGTCAACAATTTTATTTTTGAGCGGGTTTCACAATCTCTCTAAATTAAAAAAATTATTGTATTGCTATATATATGTGCTGTTTCTAGAATTTTGAATATAATAGTGTGGCAGTATTACTTATGTACGTCAGGAGTGTAAATAATCAAAAAATTTATGTTATACTTATTATTTATTGTAATGAGCTATTGGCATGATTACAACTCACGAAGAACTATAATATTACATAGCAGAGTAATACTAATTCATTATAAATAAATAAATAATCCAATGATTTAATTATAAAATACAATAATTAGGATAAAAATAATTTCTATAAATCGCTGATACTAATTTCGCTGAAACAACAATGATTGATGAAATCAATGATAAATGAACATGTATATTACAATGTACAATTAGTTTTTATGAACTTTTTTTGCAAAAAGTAAGCAAAAAACTGAAACCTTGATGTTATAAACAAATTAACAAGTAACAAAATGCTTATGACACATAATTTTAATTTATATAGATGAATGTGGTCATTTTAGTTCATAAGTGTAAAAAATTTTTTCACAATTATATGATTGATTTAGATTTTAAGTAAAATTTGGAATGATGCAAAAAAATCTCAAAAAATTGATAAAAAAATAAATTTCTTTATGAATGTTTTTCAAAAAAAGGCTCTAACTAATTTCTGATTCTTTAACCAAAACAAAAAAATAACATTTTCTATTACAATATTAGACACTGATGCTATGACACATACTATAATTGCTAAATATTAATTACAAAAATGCAATGAGACATCACAATTACTTAACTATGTGACATCAAAAATGAGGTATTTTTCGATTTGATGACAAAACCATACAACGACAATTGCGGAAACCAATTCATGACCAAACAGACCAAACGTAATCAAAGAAGTCTTTCACAAGTTAATATGTTTCAGTACGTCACTTACATTTATGATCAGTCCATGATCTCGTAATAAGTTAAAATAACTTGAATCGGTCGTCTTATTGAATGGCTTGTTTTTTGCGTTGTTCACACAATTTTCGATGGCAAAGTCTTTTATATTCGTCGATCAAAAATCAAAAATTGAAAGGCAAGAAAGCACTCGTCAACAGACATTTATCGTAAAACGTATTACTAATAAACTTGTGCCTCAATTACTCGTGTTCATACAATACTCAACATAAAAGTAGCTCATTGAAATAAAAAAAGAAATATTTCCAAGGAATTAAGTATATTCATTCCTGTGAATACGTAGTATGTACATAATGCTTGGAATTAACAAAATTAGTCCAATTTGGCTTGACAAAGCTCACCGAATATGCAATAAACTAATATGCAATCTCCATCGCATTCTAAAAATCGTTTTAATTAACGATATAACTTGTAAACAATGTTTACAATTACAACACAAAATGAACAGTGTGAAAAATTACATCTATACATTGTCATCGGATGGCTACAAATAAACATAACTTGAAGTAATATTCTATAATTTAAACAACTTTCTTTTCATACACACATTGAACTTTTAGCACAATACAAATGTAAAAAAGCTATAAGCCAAAATCAATTTTTCTGTTACTTTCCAGATCAGAAAAAAGAAATTCATTATGCGCAGTAGCATTGAAAATTTATCAAATATACAAATCTACAATTTCATGAGATTTTTTCATTATTTTTTTTTTAATCCTATATAAAACGCCAAAAAAGGCCGGATTTTGGAAAAGGACTTGATTATATTGTACATGAATATTCTATAGTTGGAATACTTTTATAAATAAGTCTCATATCGATTAAATTTGAATAATGCTCGCACTTATCGCGTTTCACCCTGCCTTGTTTGATTATCCGTCGAGGCAAATTCAATCTTTGATATTCGCTGGTCACACTTGCACAACCAGCTTGATTACAGCTCGTAATGCACGTCAATAATCATGCGTTCGTCTATTTATTTATTTATTCTTTTCTTTTTGCTTCCTTAAGTTATATACTTTTGCAGTAATGTACGTATCAACTATACTTATAACAAAGATTATATAATAATCTCAAAAAAGTTTTGTTTCTAAATGTATCGTCGCATTATGTTTACAGTTTTCGTCTACTATTAATGTTTATCATACAAATATCAACGAGTATATCGTTCGATGGAAATTCATCGAAGAAATTTAATTCAGCAGCTGGGGGGGATCGATATCAAAAAACCTCGAGGAGGTTTTTTCGCGACGCTCTAAATGCAGTCGCTCGAATGCACGCGTCGTGTTATCGCGCGAAGAAAAATTGTCGACGATATACTCTCGGCCTCTTTTTCCATTCTTCGCGCGAACTCGAACGAATGCACATACGCACGATAATTAAACGTACTTCGTCGTAAAGTTAACGTATTTTGGCAGTTACTAATGATAATTATATTATATGTAAATACGAAGGTCTTATAATGGAATGCAGAAAGTAGACTCCGTTTTTCGTTCAATTCGAGTCACATACGTGGGGCGTGTGTATCGACGAGCGAAACACACATACACAAACGAACGTACACATTATTACCTAAGGTACAAATACGGTGTACAACACTATCGGATATACATACGCACGGACACACATTCACACTCGCACACTTACGACACACAGCTTAAAAGAGAATTAAGAAAAAAATTGAAGAGAAAAGTGGGCCTCTCTCGTGCGGCAGAGTGGCAGCAACAGCAGCAGCAGCGGTGCTAACTCTAAACGCTCGGCCGAGCGCGAATTCAGTACAGCATATCGGCCGGTGTCTCTTGGCCCCAGGCATTGTTAGCGGCCTGGGGGTCTTGCAAATTTTTCCTGTAATCCACTGGGCCGCCGTTTTTATCATCGAGCTGATTGTTGTGCTGCTGCTCGTTACCGAGTCCGCCGCCGTTGGAGATGGTCGTCTGTTGGTCCTTTTTCAAGCTGCTGGGCAATGTCGGCGATTGCGGCGAGGGTAGGCTGCTTATCGTGGCGCGTGCCGTCACGCCGAGCTCGAAGCCGTCGTGCGCCAGGTCGACTTTGCTCGGTGTGTACGTCGCCAGATTGCCGCCTACTCCTGCAAAAGAAAAAGGTTGTCTTAGTATTATAGTACCACTCCATGAGACCACCTCCATGCGGTTTTTGTATATATAAATTTTCTTTTTCATTTGAAAAATATGTATATTTATTCTTTTCAACTGTCGTGGGATGCGCGCATGTGCTCGTATGTGTTATATACTTTGCACTCGACGGCGCTAACGGAACATGCTTTTGGAAATTATAAAGGTTTTTTTACGCGACTTCAACTGCCATACTCGAGGAGCTATAACGAGCCGTTAAAATCATTATTTCCGTTATAAAACTCTTTTTCGCAGTTTGCCTCTTTTTTTTCTCTGTGTGTGTATACATAATTACTCACTCGACTCTCTTTTCATCATGCACGTCGTTTTTTTCCACTCTCGCGTCTTTGCAACTCTACAGTCTAAGGAATACGTAATGAAAATCATAAAAAAAAAAAGAATCAACGAACAAACAAACGTGTCGTATATTAATGGCGCTGAACAACTACCCAACCGAAATGAAATGAAATGAAACGAAAGAACAAAAAAAAATATAAAAAAAAAACTTTACACTACGTGTGATACGTACTCTGGTGACGCTCGACAAGCAACTTAGACCTCAAAAACTGAAAAAAATGTTTGGCGCCTCTTGAGCCGCCCACATATTTCGGCCCTGAGCGCTGGAATCACCTTTAAAAGTTGAGAATGCAGAAATGAGAATGTGATATTATTCACCCGTTCGCCGTCGCCGCCGCTTCACTCTTGGCTTGCTTCAACGGCGCTCCGTGTGTGTATGATTTCATATGTGTGCAATGTGACGTGTGTGTATGTGTACATGCGCTGCATTGTGTATGCGATAATGTATAAGTTATAAATATATCATGCGAGTGAGTGAGAGAGGGAATCGCATTATATATTGTAAAAAGTCATTGCATAAACGTCGTTGGTTGTTGTTGCCTCTCGTAGTTGTAGTTGTTGCTTTGTCATATCATAGCTATATACGTGTAATGAACCGCCGGCGCGCATGTGTCCGCTCGACTTTCGCCAAAAGCTCGTGCATATTCTAGCGATCCTTATAATAATATGCATAAATAACCTGCAGCAGTGTATCTTGCAAAAGAGTCAGTAAAATGTGTATTATATATTAGATGTGTAAGTAAGCGTGTGTATACGTACGTGAAATATATCATATTTTCCCTATGATAATTTCCTTTTGTTATACAAGAATATGAGAGAGGAGCGAAGAACGTGTTTCATCAACGCCACGCGAGTAGCAGCGAGAGAGCCTCTCGAATAATGGCCACATCCGCTTTCATGCCTTGTGTCGATGCATGTGTGCTGTATGTATAATGCGTGTGTGTGTGTGTATTTATATATATACCACGATACATACATCATCGAAAATAAATGTAAAAAATGCATTAAAACCAGCTGCAGCGATGAAAAGACGGAAGAAAGAAAGCAGCAGCAGAAAAACAGACGCGCTGCAGCAGCAGTACAGGCATTTACACTTTTTGCGTGTGTTGTTGGTGTAAGAGTGCATGTGTCCGTGTCATGTGTGTGTGTATGCACACCACATATATATATCGTCCATATAGGTCTATATGGATGGATGTTCACTCACCGAGTAGCGAGGGCAGAGTACCGCTGGCTGCTCCTCTCATAGGCACTGCTGCCGCTGCTGCCGACGACGACGACGACTCGCCGGAAGCGGAAGCAGAATCGCCGACGTCCATACTGGCCTGAGCGGCCTGAGCTTGTGCATGGGCCTGGGCCTGGGCCTCGGCGATCGCCTCCGCCAGCAGCATCGACGACTCGCTCGGGTACTCGAACATCTTCGTGGCCTTGTCGTCGAACTGAATTCGGCACTGCGAAATCAAAGAATTCGTATCGTTATGAGTACGAACGTGAAATAACATTATTTGCGGGATACTTATAATACTTTGGAAAAGTGTATATCTGCTCGTGTATCGAGAGCATAATTAATAAAATGATTATCCACTATCAGGCGAAACGGTATCGTATATAATACACACACACACGCACACATATAAATGTGTATCGGAGGCGCACCGGCGAGAGCGTAATACGAGTGCTCTTTCTCTCTATAAACCGCAAAAGTGCTGTTGCAATATGAGATCGGAAAATTATGGTAAAAATAACTAACGTCATCGGCACGGAATCCCGTATCCGAGCCGTTATAAGCTCGCGCGCTGCTGCCGGGGAGGAGAGATTTTTCACTTGCGTACGTACGTACGTACGTGTATATCGAAAATATTTCAGGCATTCGCACGTCGATGGCGTATTACACACAGTGAAAGTGCCCATACCGCGCCAAAGATCAGCGCGCGATTCGGAAAGCTCTCCAGGCGTACCAAGAGGCTCTTTAAATCTCGAACTTGAACTTAAAGTCCGCGAATGCGTGCGATTAATGGTCGGAATTCCGCACGTCGATCTGCGACTAATGCGACTAGTGCATTTGATAAATGTATGGGTCGTGCGTCCGATGCACGTCGACTTTTCATATACGACTCCGATTTATTTTGATCGTAAGTAAGTGTGTTTGTTTGACGTACGATCGTCATTGGCGATCACAAGGTGGAGCACACAGAAGCGCAGCATATTACGAACTTTCGCTGTACCGAGGCCAAAAAGTCCTTCTTCCATCGCTGCACTACTACCCGGAAACGCGAGGTCGCCATCGAATCGCTTCCGAATTCGTCACCTTTATCCGCAATGTAACGACATTGTATAAGATAATGACGAATGAAAATTGGAGCCGCGCGCATAGCGAATCGCAGCTGCACCCCCCTGCGATCGTCTCACATATAAACAACAACACACAAGGAAGGAAGTGAGAGAGAGAGAGAGAAAAAAAAATGTCTTACGCTATACAGTAATAGCGAATCTATCCGTGTAGTGGTAGTATTGTAGGTATACACGCGGCCGAGTGCGCTTTAAAAATAATATAACAGTACCGGTCATTATTTCAAGTAGCAAGTGCATAGACTGGTGCAGCGCAGTGCACACGTATAGTGCTATACGTGTGTGCACATTCGCCGTTAATCGCTCGAACTTCTTATTCTTCTATATATACGTTATAAGTATGTACTGTGTTGTGTGTGTGTACTGCATCTGCAGCAGCTCGTGAGAATGACGCGTCAACTCTTGGCTTCGCGGCCTACACGACGTTTTTCTTCTTCTCGCGCCCGAACGACTATATGTATTATTGTGTGTGTGTACATGGTCATACCGGCGCGGTGTACTACAACTATACGTTGTGTGCGTTTGGCCGCGCGCAACTTTTAAAATATACCGTAACGAGTTTCGAGGAATATCGCGCGCCGCGCAATTATATACGCTTCCGAAGACGCGAGTCGAGACGAGACGAGAGATGTTAGCGCACCGGTCGGTTGTTAGCTCGGCTCAGCGGCCGCGCGCTCAAATCTCGCACCTCGAGTCTCGATACGTATATAAAGACGATTGATTCTCGCGATATCTCGGCTGCGAAGCGCAAAAACGTGTGCGACCTCGTGTAGTCGTAGTAGGCGATATTCCGCTGCGGCCGAGTCGCGTTAAATGCTATATCAAATTTGATTAACGGCTATCTAGATGACAAAGTGCAGTCGTAAAGCGATTGCCGCGATCCGACAAAATGTATATGTAAGCGATAAAGAGAAAGGGAACGTTTGTCGCGTTCGCATTTAATGTATAATAATATTATTATATACCTGCAGCGCTCGCCAATTGACCTTACTCCACACAGCGTGAAAGCGTCAGTTTTGCCTCGATTTCATGCTTTTGGCTGCCTTTTTTTTTTATTAGTTCTATCGCGCTTCAGGCTCTATTAAGCGCCGCGCGCGGCGTGTATATAATACAGAATCGCAATTGTATTTTAGTCGCTCTTTTCCTCATTTCTTTCCTTCCCATTAATCATGCAATCAACTAGCTAGCTAGCGAGCGAGTGATGCTGCAGCGGCGGCAGCGCAATATTAAAACCGCGTGCTCGGCACGTTGCATTTCCGTGACACGAATCTTTTGGCCGATTAGTCGCGTCGTCGTAGTCGACGTTGTCTCTCAGCTCTTACACCTACTCTGCTGCAGCATAGCGGCATGTACTTCTTTTTTTTTCAGGTATATACATGCAAAATCATCTGATAATAGAAAGCTGCGAGAGTGGCGCATTATTGGGGCAAAGCTAATAGATATATGGAAGAAAGAGAGCATAACAGAGTCTCGGATGCAGTCGCTGGAGATGATGATGACGGCGACGCACGACGACGACAAGCAACAACAACGCCAAGATAGGGCCGCGATCGAGAGAGAAGGAAGAAAAATAGATCAAGAAATAGCTTTGCCAGAGCTGCTGCGCGCACACAATTCCTGAGAACTGACTCGATGCTCGATCTCATACTGTTATATACTCGCACGAGAACACGGACAGAAAGAGAGATAGAGAGAGAAATAGCGAGGATCGAGTCGTGCATGTTGCAGAGACTAAATTAGCGTTGGAGCATGGTACATACGTACGTATATACAGACATTGGCATATACATTGACGCGTGCACATGTACTATATAGTCGGCACATGTGCGCAGCCTGTGTATATAGAGGTCATTTGAATTAACGCGCGCTTCGCTTGACTTGTGCATCGCATATAAACGTGCGCTACACACGTATACATACAATACAGCAGAAAAATTCTCATATATATAAAATGTGCTCCTTTGCGCCGGCGTCTCGTCGCGCACACACGTATGTATAAGTTGTGGGTATATAATATATCCTAGCGCAGACGCGGCGTCACGATCACGATCATATGTGCTGCTGCAGCGTATACATGGATCGGTAAAAGACTCGCTTACTAAGCAATCGCGCAAGATCGAGGCTGCACACACGGCGCATCTCTCGGGTTATAGAAGGTGCACAGGTGCACACCAACGCCGTGGCACACACGACGTAGCGGCGAAACTCGGACGTAAAACGGCTCGACGCGAACAACTAGGATGAAGAGGATTTCTCGTACTCTATATATTCGTTTGACGACCGATGCACGTACATCGATTAAGTATCGGTATATCGTATCGATTGAGCGGCTCTATGTAAGTAAGGTACGCTACACGGGCGGCCGGGATGTAGCAGGGGATAAAAAGATATTCTACGAGATGTGGTGACCTGTTATCGTAATATACCGGTAGACCGATTTATAGAAAAATATATGTATCATGGAAAATTAGCGACGCGAGCGCCAGTTATTATACACGCATAAAAACACCGAGCAGTTTCGCTTTACTGTAACGGAAGATCGGTAACGGATATAATACGCGATTCAGAAGCTGAAAACGAAAAGAAAAGAACTCCATACGTAATACACAGCGAATTCACGTAATTACGATCGGTATAATACATCCATTAGAGCTGTAATAATTCATATACGCGATGCATACAGGTGAGGCGCTCAGCTCTCATTATGACTCACATTGTGATTCCTCGGGGTCCTCGATAGATTACTGCGGCCGTTGATGAGGACGTTGTCGTTGCAGAAGGACACGTCGCAGGGCGAGGGGGGCCCGATCGAGTACTCGTTGTCCGACGACTCGTCGTAGTACTGCTGCTCGTAGTGGTTGCCTGCCCCGTTGCTGTCGGAGCCGTGTTGCTGCTGCTGCTGATGCTGATGGTGATCGACGACGCCTCCTCCTCCACCCCCGCTGCTGCTCGTGTGTTGCTGAAAAACGAGGAAAAAAGAGATATAAGTCAACGAGTATAATATAATAGTTAATGAGATGGAGTGAGTGTTACGTCGAGCTACGTAATATATTATCGGTATAAACACGTTTGTAACGCGCTGCTGCGGTATTGTAAGGTGGAAAACGCGCGATAAGAGCTCTCCGCGACTTTGTATTACATACGCACATTGTCGCGCTGGCTGCATGCGTGGGCCTGCTCGCGCTCATCGATCAAATTGGCCTTAAAGGTTGTGCGCCTACACACGCCTCTTTACGTACAATATAATATCTCGTAGCCGCTTTCGACACCCTCGTGTATTTCGTATACTTTACCGGCTGCTATATACACCTCGCGTGTGTAGGAGAGCTTGTAAGCACGCGAGCGCGAGCATAATATTTATTCGTATCATAACGTTACACATTATATAGTGCGCATTATCCTAGGAGAGCTGCGTAATTGCTCAATAATCTCTAGACGCGCGTGGTGCGTGGCTGTTATTATCTCTCTCTCTTCCTCTGGCTTGCATACATATTCCTATGATACCTGTGTGTAACAAGTTCGCGCTTGTATATAAGGATGTTTTGCGCATAACCCGATATAGACGTTTATAAAAGCTGTGCGACACGTCGACGCGTTGCTGCTAATATTACTGTCTTTTTTCATCTCTTTCTCTCTCTCTCTCCCTCGCTATATACTGCTGCTACTATACGACCTTAAGAAGGTTACGTGATTTTTTTAAGCCTCCTTATCGCTGCTACTGCTGCTGTCGCAGTGTCGTAAAAAACGCGCGTATAACAGTAGTGAGCGTACACACACGTAAACGCAAAATCTATTTATTTATTAATTTTTATTTTTTTATTATCGCACGACACCTCGCTGTATATACTCGACACACGAGCAGATTAGATTCTGCACGTGTATTTGTTTTTTATTTTATTTTATTTTTCGTTTTGTTTTGTTCGAGTACCTCGTTTTTTTTTTACGATGCTTGTCTTTCATTTATAGATCGAGCTCTCGCGACACACTACCACGCGGCGGCATATGCACGCAGACAGGTAGTTTATCGTTTTAAGCCTTTGAAAAACATATTTGCTCGCGCTTATCGATTTTCTAAAGTAAAAAAGAGAGAAAAAAAAACGAAACGTCCGCTGGACTGTCGCGATTTTGCTTTGTTTGTCACGTTGCAAGCTGCCGCGCAGAATATTATATACTGCACGACGATCGATCCGCTTCTCTCGAGTCAGCTAATGTCTTGGGCTCTTACTCTCTCTCTACATATATTATATAGATGTGTATAAAATATGCATCAAATCTAACTTAACGCTCCGGCGCTAAAACTCTCCGTCACATTCCGTTTTAATCCGGTTAATGTCGCGCTCGCTCCGAAGAAGGTATAAGAGAGAGCCTCCCCCCGACTTATGTAATTCACGTTTTAACTTGCCATATATATACGCGTACGTGTGTGCCTACCCGCTGTATTAATGAAATAAAATAATTTCAAAGGGCAAGAAAAGCTCCGAGCCGCTGCGCAAAAGATCGTAAAACTTTTTAACGGTGAACTCGAGAGCTCGATCGCAAATTATACACCAAACGGCCAGTGCAGCAGGCCCTCCGCGCGAGCGCACAATCAAAGAGGGTTTTTTCCTCTGCGATTTATATGTATAATGAATGAAACGCACGAGCTGTAAATTCATGCCAATGAACTTGTAGCAACAACTATACTATACTATTACTACTACTATACAGTCGAATTTTCTCGGCAATGCACTTTGCCTTGTAAACACGCATGACGCGCGCGCCTAACATTATGATGATGATGATCGGCATACTGCAGTGCCCAGCGATATGCAGTATAGCGCACTACGGCTTTTCTCTCCTTTTACACGCATATATCTATATAACAGCGACATATGTACACGCGTCTGCAGCAACAGCAGCAGCAGTATACGTACTGCTGGTTCACTGCTGCTTTGCTGCTTTGCTGCTGCTGCTGCTGCTGCTGCTGGCGCGCGTCCGTTTCCTGCCCATTTTATTCTTTATGTGCGAGCACGAAGCGCGCATATCTTCTCGCCTTTTTCTTTGCTAATGCTGCCGTTGTTAATGCCGCGCCGTTGCAGTCATGGCGTATATATGCATATGAATGCATGCGTATACGTATACGATTCAACAATGTCTCGTCTCCGTTTATTTTTTTTTTACTCCGCTCCGAGCAGCCACTATCAATCCGAATCGAAGAGGAAATAGCTACATTTTATTTTTTGTTACCGTACAGCAATATCTGCCGTGTGTAGTTGTTTTTACACTTTCTTCCTTCGGCCGCGCGGAGACTTATTGCGCGGAACGAGTTTTTGGCTTATTTAAATATCATTAGATATTTAAAGACCGTTAAATTTTTAAAGCCTGCGCGACTTATCATTTTTCGTTCTCTCTCGCGCGGCTGTACCAGTCTCGCGCGGAGCCGTAAATGAATTCCTCAAAACTTTCTACGCTCTGTATATAATAGTTTAAAAACTCGGGCCGATTGGCCGGCTACTATACAGACAGCAGCAGGCATGGGAATCGCGTTAGTTTAGTTTTGCAACGATCTCTGCAGACGCCGAGAGAAAGAGAGAGAGAGAGAGAGAGAAAAGTAAGCGCCCCGCGATTCTTTTAGCGAAAAAACAAAAAATTACGACTCTTATACAGCGGATCGACAGGCTGTAATCGTCGGGGATCGCCGCACGCGGCTAAAGTAAAAGTTTCTTTTGCAGCAGCAGCATCGATGATATTAGTTCATTTCATTCGAAAAATATAATGAATAGAGTCCCGCGTGGCTTCTACGAGAGAGACTTCGATATAATATGGCAGCAAAAGAGACGTGCGCGCTCGCGAATCGAGTATAACTCCGCGCGGCGCTGCGCTAAATACGATTGTTGTAATTAGTGGAGAAATTATACGAGTCGTCGTCGCGTCGTCGCCATATAGCGACACTTGAAAAAAATGAAGTCGCGTGCTTGAATAATAGCTGTACGCTATATACGTGCGCCATTATAAGAAGCTGTCTTTTCCCAAGATACGATTGAATATATATGAAAAAAAAAGTAAAGAAGAAGAAGGAAAAGAAAGGCTGCGGCTCGAGTGCTTTTCTTTTCTACGCTAAATACGCGCGGCAGCTATTTTAAGCTGTAGCTGGCTTTTACCTGCGGGAGCTTTGTTGTTTCTCTCTCTCTTCTCTTTGACAATGATCATTCGCGTGCTAATATTTATTCTGTCGCGTATTTATCGAGATATCTCGCGGCTTATCGGGGCCAATTATCCGATGTGCTTAATTAACGAAAATCTCGGCAGATAAGCCACGTAAGACCAGTGTGTATCCGTGTGTGTGTCGAGCCCCGCATCAACCAAATTGAATCGTCTGGTTACGACAAAAAACACAAGCAAAACAAAACAAAACAGAACAAAGGATAGAGAGAGAGGAAAAAGACCGGCAGCCAGAATTCGTTTCCGCTATACAGTCGGGCGCGCGTATTACACGTGTATGTAGTAGTACTGTCGTCGTTATTGTAACGTGTGTAATACGTACACGGCCGAAAAATCGATAAATTATATCTTTGTTGAGTCATCGATGTGCACTAGTCATCGGCCGCTTGTGCGCACGCTGCGTACTCAGCGGCCGCAACGGAAAAATAACAAATCAATTTTGCGCGCGACAAATGTGCTGCGCGGCGCGCGCGCGGGCGACGGTGCATATAGTCGATAAGAGGCATAAATAATGATTTCAATATTATTACGGTAACTCGTAGCGAACGTTTCGACAGATCGACGTGGGGCCTTTTTTACTATTTATAGTCATTTTAATACATATATAGAAAATGGATAATGCCGAGTTTTGAAAGGCGTGCTACTGCTGCCACTGCTGCTGTTTTTTTTATCATATACCTATAGACGTGTATCGCGCGTAATTACACGGACTAGAACATACGAAGAAACGAATGAGATTTCACATGTGCCATGGCTTTGTGTTTGCGACGATGATGAGAAAAAAAAGGAGAATGAAAGAGGGAGAGACACACAATCTGTGGGTCCTGACTTCTGACCTAGTTCTAAATACGCGATCGTTAAATACCTCTGCCTCCCGGTACGCCGTGAGACTTCAAACTTGGATATTGCGACTCGAGTTGAGTTTCTGCGTGTGATTAGCTCCGACTTTTTTTTCTCTCTCTTTGCTCCGTACGCCTTTGCTAATTGAAGTGTTATATATTAACTGTTTGTCTACGTATATACGTATGTTTGTGTATAGTACGATGGCTTTTCGACATAATAAACTCAATTTGAAATTCCGTGCGAAAAAAATTCTCGCTACGTATCGGGGCAAGACTCGTGTGCGGTTTTTACTTCTTGCTCTTCTTCTTTTTTCCCGATATACGCGCGACACGTAACAATCCAGGTGTTACTGTTATAAAATTAAGAAAAAAAAACGGAAAAAATTCAAATGAAAAAAATGAGAGACAGAGAGAGAGAGAATAAATTTCGGGCGTGTATAAACATGGTCTCTATTGAGTGAAACTGCGTGCGATTACTTCGGATATGCCGTATAAGAGCGAAAAATAAGATCGCGTTCATAAACTTCACCGAGCGAGAGCTCGAGTGACTGAGTGAGCTCCGAGCTTCGAGTCGAGCTGAGCGAGAAAGAGAGAGAAAGAAAGAGAACGAGTTTTTCAACCAGAACTGCTGTGGCTGCCGCAACACGAGAAATAAAATTCAAATGGGACGACGTTACAAGGATTGGAAGTTTCTTACTCTTCCGAAGGCTTATACACGTTATTTATATGAATAAAAAAAGGAATGAAAAAGAAGAAGCAAAAAAAATTAAAGAGAGATGGTAGTTAAGAGTGTATTGCACTTTGCATCAGCGCAAGTTTCGCTAATTACATTTTTGCCTGCCACGATCCTCAGTGTTGTAGGAAAATAATGGATTTTGTACAGGCTTCGAATTTCCTAAAGATAACAAACTACTCCGCATTAAATATCGCCTCCTTAATTTTTTTTTAGCTTTTTAATATCTTTCCTCGCTCTCTATCCCAGCTGTCATGCTTAATTGAGCACGTATTATACCTATACATTTGCGTTTTCAATATTGTATTTATAGGCGCTCGAGCTACTCTAATCGCTCACTCGGGTTAACAAAGAAGAGCCTCGCTCGAGCAGTTTTTTAATTTTGTAAGACTACGGGGGCTCGTGTCGAAACGATAATGAATTAAATAAATACATAAACAAACCGACAGCGACTTCGTCTTCGTGTGTATTACATAGCGATTGAGAAAAAGTGTATTTGCGCTGCTGCTGCTGCAGTGCTGTTCATGCTTAGAAAGAGAGAGAGAGAGAGAGAAGGTAGGGATAAGAGTTCCGTGTATAAGACGACTATAGATATATATGTAACGAACGGCGACGATGCAACGTGCCACTTTCATGGTGCGGCTCTGGCAGCGACGACGAGTAGCAGCAGGTAATGAAATGTCAACAAAATTGTAAACCGTGTCGCGGTTCGCGACTCCTCTTTTTTTCTCTCTCTCTGTCCCTCGCTATCCTTCTCTAAGTTGCGCTCGTCAAATCGGGATTATCGGCGCGTTAAGAAGGAATATTATGATAATAATAACAATGATAATAAAATATGTGTATGCACTAGCTCTCACATACCCTGCCTCTGTTGTCGCGTTTCCTCGTTATGATGAGGCCGTCGTTCTCGATGTAATCCGGCACGTCCGCGCGATTACTAAAGTTGAAGACCATCGTGTTGTTCTGCTGATTCCAGGCTTTCGAGTCCCATAATCCACTGGCGGCACTTGTATTATTTTTTTTCACTGGCTGTATATCCTCGGCACTTTTTAAACTCACTACGACTTTGGTTGGTTGCTGCTGCTGATGATGCTGTTGCTGTTGTTGTTGCTGTTGTTGTTGCTGCTGCTGCTGCTGTTGCTGTTGCTCGATACTCTTCACTCGGTTGATGAGATTTTTTTCGATCTCTCGATTGCTGAGATTTTGTTGGGGCAGCTGAGTTTTCGTCGACACCAAAGGCCTGATGATGCCGATTTGTTTTTGAGCCGGTACCGGTGCAGCTGGCGGCAACGCCGACGATACCACGGACGTCGAGATCGGCATCGAGCTACTGCTGCTGCCAGCTGACGCACTGCTGCTTTCCAGCTGCTTTTGACTCTTTATGGTTTTCGACTCGTTGCCCTGAGAGAAGCTCGTGGCGATGGTCGACTTGACGTTGTTGACGGAGTTCTCCGCGTCCTCGCTGCTGCAATTTCTCGGGGCGACCGGTGGAGGCTCGACGGCTGCTGCGCACGAATAATCGTCCTCGGGATCGCTGACGATCGAGTCGCTGTCCTCGTTCTCCTGGTCGTCGTCGAGACCCGAGGCCGACCTGGGCAGGTAGCTCTTGATCGACGGCGACGTCTCGCTGAAGCTGTACTGTATCGTCACGCCGGCCTTGCCGATGTTGTCGAGGGCCGACTTCGATATGACCCTGGGACTGTCGACGGCCTCGGAGCTCTCGTCGAAGCTGTCGATGAGCACCGTCGTCTCCGACGACGAGGACGACTCGCTGATCCTCGACAGGTCGTTGCTCGCGTCGCTCGCCACGTTATCGTATATGGGGCAGCTTCCTTCGGGGGTCGTTGGGGCGCTCGCTTCGGGCACCTCCTCCTCATGTACGACTTGGGCTTGCTGTACTTGATGATGTTGTTCTTGTTGCTGCAGCTGATCTCGGTATTGCTCGAAGGTTTCCGTGGGCTTTTCCACTTTAACTTCTACACTTGGGCTGCGTTTAGGTGACTCTGGTTTGTTGGTTTCCACTACCGATGGAATCGATGGCGCTTCTCTTTCTCTTGCAGGACTGATCAAGGGCGATCTCAGTGATTCTGATTTTGGCGATTGAGGGGTTGTGGGCGTTTTGGGCGGTGTGGCTCTTGGTGAAGGTACAGGCGTTAATGTAGGTGATTTTAATTCTAGAGAAGACACTTTGGCTCTCCCAATCAAAGGCTCTGGACTAGGTACAGGAGAAAATTTGATTTTGTTGAAGTTTGGTTCAGGAGATAAGGACGGAGAGCACAGTTTTTCAATCTGCTGGAATTTACTCACTACCGATGAGACTGAATTTACAATTGGTTCTGTGATGACATTGTCATTGTGATAAGAATCCTTGCCATTCGTTTGCTTTTCTATCAGTTCAGCAATGGGTTTCCTGTTGATGACAATTTTCCTGGGAGAAGCTGTGATTTTAGAATTACCATTGGTAAAAGGCTTGGGTTGTAGCGGTGGCTTGCTGGGTATGAGTTTCTTTTGGTTTTGTGCCTTGAAGGTTTCATTGATGTTTTTAAATGTAGCCACTTTAGCTGCAACGTCACCTTTTGGTTTAAGTTTTCTCACTGATGAACTCTCAAAGATTCGCATAGTAGTTTTGACTAGATCTGGTGGTGGTCGCTCAGTCTCAGATAGTACAGGCTTCAATCTTTTGGGCTTATTAATAGGTGGCTTCATCATATCTGTCAGTCTATTTTCAATTTTCACTTGTGCCCTGTCAACGACTATAACATGTTCATTCTCCTGCTTAAACACACTTGGAATGATTTTACTTTGCGTTGACTCTTCAGGCAAAGAGTTATACCTCACAAGAGCCTCAACACTCCTAGCTCGCTTGATAGAATCATTACCTCTGGCAGCATTTCTGTACCTGTCAACTTTAGCAGCAGCTCCAGTAACATTTTTCTTGGCGTACTTTCTGTTCTTTTGATCTGGTGAATCATCCGGACAATCCAAGAGATCCTCTAAACTAGCAGCTCTCCTGAAGCACTGAATGGTAGGTCTGCTCTTGTTCATCTCTCTCAAAGTCATATTGAGATATTTGCTTCTGAGCTTGTGCACAATACCAGGCCCATACTGGAGCTCCTCAGAGCTGTCACTTTCACACTCGTCTTGCTTTTGGTGCTGCTGATTCTGCTGCTTGGCCAGCATGTCCTCGGTGACGTGCCGCAAAACCGGTGGCCTCATGTTTGCACTCTTTGCTGCTCTCGGAGACACGTTTGATTTCACTGAGGAGTAAGCGGCATTATCGTGCTCGCTATCACGTTGTTCACTGTTCACTGCAGCGCCGTTGCTCAGTGCAGGCGAAACTCCAGTAGTAGGCGACAACAACAAGGAGCCACCAAGCGCACTGTTCTTGTCGTTGGATCTCGGCGAGGACGCAGCAGACGAAGAGTTGGACTCGGAGGACGCGGCGGCCCTTTGCTTGCGACGCTGTATTAACTCACGTTTCCACTGAGGCACTGCGTTATACGCATCGATGAAGGACGACGCACCAGCACTTGCACTGCCGTTGTTATTGTTATTGTTACTATTGTTATTGTTGCTATTATTATTCGACAGCGAGGCTGTTGTTGTTGTTGTTTTTGTCGCGGAGTTGGTCGGTAAATTGTGAGTGCCGTGAGCGTCGCTAAGCTGTGCCGCTGCAGCAACGACGCTGCTCGCCACCGCCGCAGTTAGACTGATGGAAGCCATCTTCGCCGCTGCCACTACCGCCCGAGTGAGAGAGAGAGAGAGAGAGAGAGGAGAGAGCCTCTCCCTTTCTCTCCTTTCTCTCTATATATATACGCCTATAGTACCTGCTCTGCAAAGCGGTCTGCTGCCGCCTGCCACTGCTGCTATATGCCCCTCTCTAATTCGCGCTGCTGCTCTCCTTCTCTCTTTCTATATATCTCTCATATATACTCGCACATACACACAAACACACTCCTGAGCTGTGCTTAGCACGAGCGATTTTTTAGTTATGAAAAACTATTCTCGCTGACTTTTGTTAAACACGTTTATTGTGTATTGTGCTGCGCGGCGATTAGAGGTGGCTCGAGGCGGCCTTATCAGCTCGCGAACACAGCACACACGCTGACTGCGCAGAGGCACTTATAAATCGCGATAGCGCGAGCGACTCCTCTTTCACTCGTTATCGCCTGTCAAACGTCTTGCGAACTTTGTCAAATTGACGCGCGACTTGGTCAACATCGCACAGCCGCATACGTCAAATACGCACTCGCACGACACACACAATGGTTTTATGCGTGCAGTGTGCAGCGAGGGGGGCTACTCCGCTGCTGTGTAT
Organism: Trichogramma pretiosum; assembly: GCF_000599845.2. NCBI lineage: Eukaryota > Metazoa > Arthropoda > Insecta > Hymenoptera > Trichogrammatidae > Trichogramma > Trichogramma pretiosum. The sequence goes on from NW_019640794.1 coordinate 270,066, forward strand.
ATATCTGTCACTGCACACCCTCCACTATTGCACTTGCTTCGCACAGGTTACACATATACGCGAACAGTAATGAACTAGACATTCGACTGCGATACGTCAAACGTCACTTTTGGGATGTTGATGTTGTTGTTTACGTCAACTCTGCCGTGGTGCAGCAGCAGTAGTATACACACACTGTGCAGCGACCGCTGCAGCTCTCTCTCAAGTAGAGTTCGAAGCTCGGAGCAGACCGTTTCTTCTGTGCGGGCGATTGCGCCACAGCCCCGCTGCAGGCAGGCTTTTGAACCCGTGCAGTGTGCAGTGCAGCACAGTCGCCGAACTCCGAAAAAGCACACGGATACAACACACACACACACGGACGAACGAACGTCGCGCCTGCACGTATACGTATCTCGCGGCGGCGGCGGAGTCAAAACAACACACCCACGCACTCGCTCGCTCGCGCAGCAGCACACCGACTAAACTGACAACTCGCGAGAGAGAGCCTCTCGTGCTGCAGCAGCAGCAGCAGCTTATTCGGGAGTACCTATATGATATATACAGTATAAGTAGTGTAGTACACAGCCGCCGCTCTCGCGCGAGTTTCTAATCCGATTGAAGCCAATTCACACAGCACCTGCTGATGTCTGAAATTCTCTCTTTCTTTTTTTATTTTATTTTTATCGCAGCTGCCGCCTAAGTTTATTGACTGTGATATACGTGCGCGTAGTATCTGTTGGACGATCGTCTCTCGAAGCAGCAGCGGCTTCGATTAAAATCGATGACGATAATTGGCCGTATATTTGTCGCGCGTGGCCCACAACAGCTTTTTTATACCTACGTATATTAAAAGCTGCCTTATCTCGAAGAACAATTTTCACACGTAGCGAAGGCTGGCCTCTAATTCTCTCGATTAACAGATTTAGCAAGCTCGTTATCACTGCGGATCCGAGACACGTTTACTGCACGCACTGATCGCTAGGTCGGAGGAACAACATTGGACTTCTAACGCGGACGTTGTTTTCCGCGTTGCACTTTGATGCAGCAGTAGTTGCGGCGGCCGCAAGTTGTCGTATAAGTCACCAGTGTTCCTCTCTGCGTGTGCGCTGCACTCGGCAGTCTATGTGCACACTTAATAATATATCTATAACGTGTAGCGCGCGGATTATTTGCTAGAACTGCAGGCACACTGTGCGCGAAATCCAACGCGCGTCTGACTTTTTTCGCGCATCGTCGACCACGACCGACAGTTCGCGCGCGCGCCTCTCTGTTACAAACGTAAACACGCACGAGTGTGTAGCTTTTGTATAGCTGTCACACACTGCCTGTCAGTCGGAGCCCCGCGTGTATGCGTGCGCGTACAAACACCGAACGTCAGCCTCGCGTCCAGGTATACATTATCTGTGCGTATATATCCGGATATATATTTACAACACCCATTCGTAGACGCGTACCGCGTAGCAATGCGCTCCGGCTCGAGTGACAATCTGCCTCCTCTCTTATACTATCGCGCATAGGTATGCATGCCTACGTGCAAAAGTGTGTGTGTACGGCGCCGGAGTATATTAAAGTGCGCTCCCCCCTCGCAAAATATCGCGTGTGCCTCGCATGCACACGACGGAGTAAAAGCTGCTGCACGTATTCTCTCGCGCGCTCTCTATTATATGTACATCGGCTCCTCGTCGTCGCGTCGCGGAGAAAGAGCCGAGGAGGCCCCTTTACTCGACAACGACTCCTCGACGCGGCGCAAATATCTCTCGGCTCTACGCTATGTTGGTACACACGGACATGTATGAATATAGCTATGTACGTGTGTTGTTCTGTACACTTCTATATACGTGCGAATTTCCTTTCGAATATCACCTGTTGTAAGTAAAGCTGCGTTACTTATTATTACAAGTTTTGTGCACATATATAGCGTGCGATCTCGCGAGGCGAGAGGGCCCCCATATACATACATATATGTATATGGTAGTATGCAAGGTGCTTATGTGTGGGAGGTTCGGCACTCATTTGCGGCGTGTTGCACCTTATAGCTGCCTGTATGCATGCACCACTACCACTGCTATAGGCATTGTATTGTATTCCGCGGGGGCCCCCGCGCGATCTTAAATGCGCGATACACATAGCGCGCGCACGATGAGAGAGTTGCAACCTGCTGCTGCTGTTGTGTAGCCCGAGAGAGAGAGAGACCTATCTAGCAGCCGGCGCGCAATGTATATAGCTAAACTACTGAGTGCACTTGTTTATATGCTATGCACCGCATCTTGCAGCAGAGCTCGTTTACGTTTACATCTATGTATAATATACGTTGCGGCAGTAGTGGTAGCACAGGCCCCGCAGCAGGATTGTGAATGCGCGCCGTTGCTTATGGCTCACACAATTTGCACACTCGCACACACAGACACACACACCAATATTATCCACGAGCTCGCGTGTGTACCTTGCCGCATCGGCAAATCGCCTTATTGCGAGTGTATAAGTGCAGCTCTTTTTTGCCCCGAGCGCGCGCGCGTGAGTCGAGAGGAGAGAAAACTCGTGATGCCACTCTCGTATGTGTGTGCACTGTGCAGAGGCATGTTTTGCGCGCGGGGGGAGAGGGCACCGCTAGATTATTGGAAAAATACCCAGACGTGCCATGCCAACTTGGATAATTTCCACCTCGATTGGCGATCGATTTGACACGATCGCTTGAACTATACGCTCGGTGTAGCCGATCTTACGTGTCGGTAACGATCGAAACCAGCCGAGAGAGAGAGTGCCGATTGTCCAATAAAAAATTCACGGCATTATACTAGATTACTCTCGGGAAAATATAAAATTTGAACTGGTCGGAGAGATACAGTTTTGAAAATCACTTAAAATAATAATTGTCATTATGGAAAATAATAATAAGCAAGTTCCATAGTTGACTTTGGGTTGTATGCGAAGCAAAATAATCTTTTCTTTCTTTAAATATTAATCTCTTATGAGCTCCAATAAAAAGAAATAATTTTTATCACATCTTGATAAGGGAAACAAGTTTCATTAAATTTGTGCGATATTTATTATACTAATAATTACAATTATATTCAAAGACCTAAGTTAAACTTTTAAAGCATATTTCCTTTGAGGAAAAGCAGACCTTCTCCTTACTTCTTTTATAGTCTTATGACTTGCTTGATGTGGTGTGAGCTTTTTGCGTATGGCACGAGTCTTCTTTGGTCTCAAATCCAGAGGAATATACTTTTTGTTTTTGTACAAAAGACGCAAATTCTCTTTCTGCTTCTGATGCATAACAATCATTGTCCTTGCAATTGCTTTGCGGACAAGGCGACTGAAAATAATACAATTATTAGTTTACATCCATATTCCAACTTCAATCAGAATTATTTGTTTACTTACATTTTGGAAAGCTTATTCTGTGCTCCTCCTGTCACTTTTGCCACTCGTAAGGTGGTAAGCTCTGTTTTGAGTTCATCAAGTTGCTTTAAGAGAGCCGTTTTGTCTCTCTTACGAAGTTCAGAGCACTTTACATTGATCTATAACATATAAAATAAATAAATTAAATTCTAATTTTATAATTTCAGAAATGAATCAACTTCAAATGTAAACTAATATTAATCTATTATAAAAGATGTAAAGTGCCTTTAGTATAAAATGCTTTTTTTTAATTTGATTATATATTTGAAGTATTCGATTATCTGAGAGCACATTTTTACAATACTTTGAGGTAATGGGGCAAAAGTTGTATCTTTAAGTATCTAATTTTACATTTTATTAATCAATACTTATGAAAATGTTTACATAGACTGATAGTTCATCTCTCAAAGTTTCATTGTAGCCATAATTGGCTCGAGATCATTATCGCTTTTCATAATAAAAAAGTTGGATGTCGGTTTAAAAATTTCCGGCTTACCATTGTGATAATTTGTAGGTTACCCTTCAATCAAATTAGATCGACTACAGTGCAGTCTGCTTGCAGCACGAACGGCAAAGAAGGAAGACTAAGTTGATAGGTAAGCTGCGAGTACCAAAAGTGGCTTCAAGGGGGCGCAAGCATACAAACTGAGTCCGTGACAGCGTGAGTGATGCATAAAACAAGTGCATAAACTTTTATGCAGTCAGGCAGATTTGCGAATGAGAGAGAGCTTGAATCTCAATATTTTGCTATCCAAATTAAATAAATTAATTTTTTTAAAGTACTAAGGAATCTAGGGTTTCCGTTAATTTCAGTTCGGATGGATGTTATAATTTTGTAATGACATATCGATATGCTCATATCGATTGTCTAGTGTCCACTTTGTGCTAGTTTAGCCGATCGACTTTTGGTGGCGCCACTAATCAGCAGTCTCCGTCGATCAGACAGTAATCTTTTGATAACGTATTTTCAACTTTTATATTGCAGCTCATTGACTCATGGATAATAGGTATAATGAATTTATTTTTATAATATAGCATATATCCGAGCGTTTCATAGAGCGTAAACGTTTTTTTTTCTTTCTAATATTTCATCTCGTGCATTTATGTCGTAAAAAATTATAAGTACTGCACAGTGTATAACTTGATGGCACATAAAAAGTATTAAAATTTAATTTCAATCTCGTTACCGAATAATTTATCGGTTGTGAGAAAAGTTACCAGAATTAAAAGATTTCATCGTGCAGATAATGAAATAAGCATCAAACGTAAACTAGGAATAATTCGACTCGTATTCATAATAAATTCCAGAAGTTTTTTGCTTCGCCACTGATTGCTGCGTGCACCTTGGAGAAATCATGAATTGCAGCATTTTCCATATACTCTCGCTGAAGCATGACGATTGGATCGCCTCTTTATTATTGAGTTTAAAAGTTTTTCGCTCGAAGAAAGGAAATGGCATGCAAAAAAATGGCTTACCTGCATAACACTTGGCCCTCGTCGAGTTGAGTTGAATGTAGGATGTAAAATAAATTCAACACTTTGAAATATACATTAAAGTAATTGATCATTTGTTCGGACACAAAATACGCAGTTGTACACATTTATTTACACGTAGCATTATTTATACATTTATAAATTGTATTTTTTTTCTGGTTTATTCCAAGCAGTGGCACATAGCTGGTATACGCTATAAAAAAATACTATACACATCGTAACTACGCAGGTAGAGGTATACATATATCATAATGATGCACTTGAAGCTCGGAAAATACATGTATGGTATCACGTGAAAATTTCGGTGTCAGGAAAAAAAAATTAAAAAGTTCAGGTTCGGTGGGCTTTACAAAAGATGCGTGCTCGGGGGGATGCACGCAATCGATATAATATTTTATATGGATATTATACACGTTCAAAGCCAACATTTACACGGTACAATTATTATTATTGTTATTATAAGTAAAATATAAATTTGCTTCGTGATGCGATGTATCGATTTAAAAATTGTGGAAAGCATTCGTGTTGTACACAATTCGAAGAGCTATATACGCTACTACACGCGCGGTGGGGTGCAGCTGTTTTTCATTTAAACGTTTATTAACACAACGATCGACGAGCGATCTCATTTTATTTTCGATCGAAATAGGCCGGTGTATATTCTTACAGCTAATATGATACATTTCTGCAGCATTTTTTCATGTCACGTAACGTTTCGAAAATGCCAGGCATCGAATGATAACGCGACGAAGTCCTCGCAATGTCGAGTTAATAATTGGCTCTCTTGCGATACAAAATATTGTGCGTTTTCATTTCGTCGCGAAAAGAATCGATCAATCCATCAATTAAATCTTCATACACTCTCGAATGCGTGCGAGCGCGCGATTTAATTTATGCAGTTCCGAAATTGAATCACGTCGTGAATCAATTACACGTATACACGCTCCACGAGTGCAGCGCGTAACTTCGCGTATAGGACTTTTTAAAGATCGATTAAAAAGTAGCGAGTATTTGGTCACCCCCTCGTATATTCACTCGAATGGTCATGGCTTAAAGTTATACGAGTGATAACATACTTGCCAAGTGGTGCGCGACTCAATTCAATCGCACAACAATCTGTTTCATATTGGAGCTCGATTTCACTGTACGATCGTTGACATGTATTCGATTGTCGGTTTTTTTTTGTCTTTCAACGGAGCGACGACGTAATTGCACAGGTAATTATCTCATTTGGAAAGAGATCCGAACCGAGCGAAAAACGTTCGGTTCGCTTTCGACATTTACATACAATAAGTATACATAGCAATTCGTTACTCATAGCACGTGATACACGCATAAAAAGTGAAAAAAAGCGATGCCGATCGCATTCAAATCCTGTACCTTACCGTCATTTATTCACGAGCATATAATATAGTTTAAATTGTTCGTTTCGCAGGCCGCATTCTTTAGTTTAGATATATCAGTGTATATTTACAATGGACGATTCGTGAACATAATAATAATTCGTCGTGGCTGCGACGGGCCTATCTCAGTGATGATGATGCCTCGTCGGGCTGGTGCGCGGAGTGACGCGCGGCGAGTGGCGGGGCGACGCCACGAGGTCTGCGGCCACAGGCACCGGAGGCAGCTGCAGCGCAGACGTCGACTCGCGTCAGTAGATTATCGGCAGGTCGAGCACCAGTGCCCCTATAAAGTTGGCGCTGGGCATCTTCTTCTTGCTCTTGCCGCTGGCTTTGCTGTCCTCGTCGTCGTCGTCGTCGTCCTGGTCGTCGCCGTTGCTCAGGTCGTCGTCGTCGCCGTCGCCGCCAGCGCAGAAGTCGTCGTCCTCGAGGCCGGCCGTCTCGTTTGTCAGTGTGCTCCAGAGCGGACTGGCCGACAGCGGGATGCCCGAGGCTCCGGATTTCGAGGGTCGTGGCGATCTGCAACGTGAAAGAGAGACACGAATACGCAATTAAGGATCGTCAGGCCGCATTAACGCACCGAGGCGTCGTTGTTTGCTCACTTGGAAATCGCCGGGGCTAAATGTTAATCGGGGCTGCTGATCTCGATGGCGGTGCTGATCTCGGGATCGGAGCGCTCCTCCAGCACGGTGTCGAGCTCGAGCGTCGCGAAGGCCCTCGAGCCGCGATCAGCTCGAAGCGCCAGTGCCTTGCTCGGCTTCTCGATTCCAGCTGTAATTATTCACACGAGCGTTATATGCAAATCGAGCCAGACTCGAGACTAACAGAGAGTAAGAGCGAACTTGGTAAATAGACGAATTAACTTACCGAGTCGGTGCACCGGACTGAATCGTACCAGACTGAGGGCGCCGTGCTCGACGTCGCAGTTCCTTCGGCGCGCCCGGGCGCGGGCGAGCTTCGCCCGTCTCCTCAAGCAGCATATGAGCAGCAGCGCCAGTATGGGAAAGCCGAGTATGCACGAGACTATGGGCACGATCACCGTCTCCGGGGACACTGCAACAATTCAAACGCAAAGAGCATGGATATCATTGTCAAAATCCTCGAGTTAAAAGCTTATGCGTGTACGTCATATACGAGCCAATATACGTCGTGTATGCTACACGACACGCGCATATAGCGAGTCTACTACGTTTCCCTATTCCGCGTGGTATACCAATTTTCGTATCCGAGCCGTGTACAGCAGCTACGCCGTAGCTCGGGCGTCAATTATATGCAAACTCGATATAGATCGAGTGTGTGCGAGAGTGACTCTGGCGAATTCGCGCAAGCAACGCGCCATAAAATTATGCCGTCAGACCTCGCGCGAAAGCCCAATGACTGTCAATTTCCAGGGCACATAACAAGCTGGCAATCAATGCGAATTCTTCAATTCGAGTCTCACATTCGTAATTATAACTGACGATTGACGCTACGACGCAGTTATAATAAAAAGTAGCCATGGGCAAAGCAACTGGAGGCTCTTGTGATACATCTATTATTAACGTGCTCACTCCCACGCTAATTTTTCATTAACTAGCACCCTACTGATTTTCATACAAGAAAATAGAAAAATTATGACTAATAACTCGGTAAATTGAAAAAAATAAAACATAAATTGCAGTAAAAAGGCAAAAGAAGGAGTGTATCTACGTCACGCGGGGTTCCCAGGCGGTCACCCATCCAAGTACTAACCGCGCTCAACTTTGCTTATATTCGGTGATCGGACGAGAACCGTAGTTTTCAAAGTGATATGGACGTAGACATTAGAACGGATTTCGGAGCAGATGATATGTGATAATTTTATCATAAAATTTTGGACTAAGGGTCACCAATTTAAGAAGAGTATTAATTTTTATAAAGAGAATAGGAAAATATAAAATAATATTTCGACAAATTTTACAATGCGAACATTGGTTCTCGATTCATTAAACACATCAATTTTGATCAAGAAAATAGGAAAATAGCAAGTTGCAACTTGAAAATTCGTGATCCCAGTTCATCCTTAAAACTCACCTCTTTTGTACCAGTGTTTGAGCAGTTCAAAGGTAAAATTCATTGATAAAAAAACTCATGGCGAATTTTCAATTTCTGATTTTCTAATAATTTTACTGATAAATTTCTACAAAAGCTGTAGAACGATCTGTCTTTAACCGATACAATTGCCTTTCCGAGTCTATTTTACGATGTGTTCATTCAACTATAATATAAACGCGTGCTTTTAATATAGAGAAAATTCGGGTGAAAAGTCGTCGAGCCGAAAAATATTCCAAGCGTTCAGTATTCATATTCGACAAAAACGAGAATACGAGTCGTGAGAGGCACGAAATTTAAATGCTTAGAGCCGTATATTGTGTGTGTATGTGTGCTTGTGTGTTTGGTGTGACGCACGAAGCTGTAATGTTGCGTCTCTTGTAAGGTTTTTGGGTAATGCGTTGAACTAAATACATATAGTATACAGGCCAAGCTTCTCTATATTTACATCAGCATGTACACAGCTCACTCAGTTCGGTTGCGTATAGGATTTACATAAATTTCGACGGGCATAGGACTGCATCGTCGCTCTGCATATAAGCGCGCGCATAGCGCAATATAACAATCTATTTTCTTCGCAGATAATAATGATGGAAAGCGTACGGAATGAAAAGGCTGCAGGCAAAATATCGATAACTCAAGGGACTGGTGAAGGTTGAGCTTTTTTCCTCTACCTTATTCCAAAGATTGTCAATTTCTTGCAGTTTGAGTATCACACGCATGATTGGGCACGTCTTTGACAATTCACTGCGATTTCGGTGTCGCTTATGTATACCCGTGCATTCGTCACACGCGAGAGAGCGAGAGAAAATATTTCATACGAGAATATAATAATTCGGGCAGAGATTGAGAGAGGAATATTTCGTCGACAGTTTTGTACGTACATTCTCAAAGTATGGAGAGAGAAAAAAAATTGCAATGGAATTCGAAAAGACGGAGAAATCGCAAGCTCGAACAATAGTGCAGGCGGCACGCGTGTCGTGTAGTAGTAGTAGTAGCAGTTCGAGTTCCAGAGAAATATTTTTTAGTCGCGACTTTTCTGCGCGAAGCTCCTCGAGCTACTCTCGCTTATCGAGCGATTTATTAAACGATCTCGTGTTATATGTGTACGCGAAACATCGAGAGAAAGATTGGAAAGAGGCACGGAATAAACGATCAATTGGCCAAAGCTTACAACGATCGTCGGTCAAGCGCGCGATTTACCGGCCACGCGCGCCCGAATACTATGTGCATAGCCGTACAAAGATTGGCCGATGGCCAAAAAGATTCGAAACTTTCCTTTTTGCATATATACTACTACTACCACTACCGTAATACCTCCTTCCAGAACGGGACGTAGTCTTTGTAGTCTGCAAGTTATAGGGGAGGCGAACAGCCCCCTGCCTCTCTGTGTGTCTATATGTTTGTGTGTGTATAACACGAGCTTACACACTCGCAAATATAGACCCACTAGCCCCTCGCCATGCCCCCAGCAATGTATACCGAATGACTTGCAGATGCTCATCTTCCTATTCCCGAAAATAAGTTTCGAGATGGCATCTCCCTCTCTCTGTCCTTGCTCCGCTGCCGCACACGGCTTTCCTCCGTAGAATATGTGTATATAGAGCTCGGTATATATGCTCGAACAAAGTTTCCAAATTGCGCGCACGGCCCAAGCTTGGAGCTTGCAAAAGTCTACTTAGTATTGCCTCTCGTTTGTACGTATGAGCTTATGCGCCGAGATTTCGACCTTATGCGCTTCGATTATGGGAGGAAAATATACTCTACCCCTCGTGTGTGGCTCGTCATATTTCACGTAGAGAATATTTCGGAGCTATTACGTAATAAAGTTGAAATTAAAAAAACTGCAAATATATATACGCTAAAGCCGACTTAATAATTGTTCAAAGCGGACTCGGGCAAGCCACGTTTGAAATTTGTTAAATTATCCATCGCATAATTTGCAAATGTGCAGTAAAAGCTAACATAATATAAGTAGTGACTAAGCATTAGTCAATGTATTTAATGATAAAAATATGTAACCAATTGAATTGCATTAAAAATTCGATCGAATACAAGTATTTTAACAAAAAGTGACAGAAAATTTGTAACGTTTATCCTCAACAATATGTTTCTTTCAGCACGATATCCACAGAGCGGAATTCTAAATAACCCCTTATTTTCAAGAAATCCATTTACGAACTCTGCGCCGAATAGCTGTTTCATACTGAATAACTTATGTTTACTTTTTTGCCATTTTTTTATAAAAGACTTCAAGATATTGTTTTTATGTTCGTGAAGTTCACTCAGCATCTAGAATACCTTTCTAACAAAGTCTTTTTTCTTGCCAAGTACATCGAACGCCCTCGAGAATGTTATTGATTTTTTACGGTTATGCGTAAAAACTTTGAATGATTTACATCCCACTTTTTACTAGTACATTACTAGCGAATACATATGGCCAATTCTCTGTAAAATGTGTCATAACAAATTTTTTTTAAGGGATTTTACTTTACGCGCGTTGGGTATAGAAGGTCAAACTGTGAAAAACGAGCGTACGTCCGTACAAGCGAGCGCAAAATAGACCAGAGAAGTGAGTAATTAAACTAAATAAATAAGGATTTAATTTAAATGTAAATATAATTATCGACGATGTATGCGTATTTTGTAAGCTTTTACAGGAAATCAAATTGAGTGGACAGTATCTTTTCGATGCCGTCTCCAGCGCAACGAGGACGATTTTCATGCTTCTATGCTTTTCATGTCGGCAGAAGAGATTACGAGCGTAGAGATTTTTAGTAAGTAGAAAAATATTATAATTTAAATATTTTATTATATTACATTTTATAATAATATTTTCTTTGAAACAATTTTTTTCAGATAACAATGCAATAGGGATTTGTTAAGAGTTAATACCGCTAACGTTTAATGGACATCGAGGTACTCTTTATATCATTGACGACGTACACTAGTAAGTATTAGAAAAAAAGTTAGATACTTGAATGCACATTTTAATGATGCAATTTTGTTTCACCACCCGTCTAAACATAGAAATCATGCCGAGATCTAATACCCGAAAGTTTAAGCATCAAGAGAAAGGAAAAATACTTTTATGTAAGTTTTACACTCGCATACACATTTATTGTCCAAAAATACGAAGACGGATGCTTCAAAACCGTGACTTATAAAATTATTTTTACTTTGCCACTTGCAGCTTTATACATCTATTGATGAAGACTGCATTATCTAGCAGTAGTATCGCATTAAAAGTCGTTGGAACTGGTCTATTTTTTCGAAACAGTCATTTTCAAGTTAGGCCATTATTAGTTTGAACATTTCTGCTTAGGCAAGTAAAAATTGAGAGTAAATTTTATAACATGATTTTGGATTAAGTTATTATTTGCAATGAATTTTATAATACGATTCGTAACAGTGACTACTGATGTAGTGTACCCAATATTAAGCAAGAAAAAAAAAGTAACATCTCATAAAATTTACAGCAATGAAAAAAATATTGCTTGCAAGAAATCAAAAGGAGAGGTACCTACGTCACGCGGGGTTCCCAGGCGGTCACCCATCCAAGTACTAACCGCGCTCAACTTTGCTTATATTCGGTGATCGGACGAGAACCGTAGTTTTCAAAGTGATATGGACGTAGACATAATCTATCCAGATATCAAAGCATATTAAAAAAAGGAAGCAAATTTATTACGGGATCGGCACACACGCAACAATAAGCAGGTAAAACAATATTCAGCTTTACACTATTGGCACACATCTGTGTAATAAGCACGAATTCTCAAGTTAGCCATAAGGCCAAGTTGAGGCGGGGGCGAGACTTTTCGGTAAGAGATAAGGAGACTATTTGGTAAGCCGAGCCTTCCTACGAATATTTCTAATTCAACTTTTTTCATTATTGTTCTAATTGCACGTAAAGTGGCTCTGCGATGTCTCAGCAGTTTAGTATAGATCGATTTCAGCTACGCGACTCTGAGACGAGACTCTGTCAAAAGCTCGATATCGTGAAATATCGGGAGGGTTTGTTTCGATGTAGAAAAAATAGAAAAAAAAGTAAAAAAAAAGGTCTGAAGAAGGAGTATATCTACGTCACGCGGGATTCCCAGGCGGTCACCCATCCAAATACTAACCGCGCTCAACTTTGCTTGTATTCGGTGATCGGACTAGAACCGCAGCTTTCAAAGTGATATGGACGTAGACATTATATGCGAATTTTGAAGCACAAAAAGTAGCAAATTTAATTGCATAAATTGGGAGCAAGTCATATTAAGGAGTTAATTTCAAATATGAATTGTAGTTACCAATTCATGAAACTCATTAATTTTCAAAGAGAAATTCAAGAGATAACAAAATAATTCAAATGTTAGGGATGCCGATTCAATTGTTTAAATTTACTAATTTTTTAGCAGTTCTGCATATTAAAATTTAAAGATTGTTAAAATAATTAAAAAATTTTTTATCATTATTTGACAGTTTTTAACTAGTTAATTCTCGTTCATAGGTGGTATGGCTTTTTTCAGCGCAAGACACAGCATTATACTGCATCTTCGTATTTTCTTGCTTCGCGCTTAAAGATACATGCATCGAAGAGTCGCAAAACGATGAATTCTTGTACGAGATTATAATATACAGTCGTGTGTCTGTGTGTGTAGTATACACTGAGTATCAATTCCAGTCACATCAGGTGAGGCCACGTACATATTATATCGATGTTCTGGCACGAAAGCGTCTGAATATATACTCTTCTAATTGTTTCACGGCAATTCATTTGAATTGCAACGCAATCAGCGCATCTCGTGACAAACGGTGAAAGCGTCATTTGAATAGTCTTTTAGAAATCTCGCGTAGCACAGTAATAATTTCATTTAACTTTGGGATGGGAAAGCCTTGCGCGTTGCCCGAAGTTTGATGTACACCGACTGTCCCATATTTTAAAAGTCAGATCGCGCGGCTCAAGGAAATTGCCCGAGCAGCCCTGCGAGTGTACACGTGCGTGTTTCCTCGGAGTCGGTGGAATTTCACGTATCAATTATTCCCGATCGCGCGTACATGCAGCGGTATAAAAGGCACTGAGCCGTGGCGCTTGCAATGTACACCCTGCTTGTGCGATATTATAATGACGACGAGGTCAAGGCTCGCGCGCGCCTTTTAAATATTTCGAAGCAAAGCACCTGCTGCTGCTGCAGCTGACCTCTGGTAACTTTCTCGGCCGTGTGTTGCAGTGCGCGCACGTATGAGCGCCGAACGACGGTGTATCGCGTGTTGCTAACAATACCTGGCACAATTGTCGACCTTGAACGTGAGAATCGAATTTCTCCGGCAGGCCTCCACGCGTATATGTACGTATGACGGCTAAATGTTTCAAACATATTTCTTTGACGTACTTGTATAGGATTCGTACACAGGGCCGAAGTCAACTTAATTGTTTTCTACACACTTATATGCAGAAGATCGATTGTCCCGTGAGATATCAACTTTAAAAGGAGAAACGATTCTCCTAGTATTATTTATAGAAAATTGTAATTACGTTCAGTAGTTAAGATAGTTTCTCAAAATTTTCGTAAACAATCATTGTTATAATTTTAAAAAGATTTAAAATGTTTATTTTCGTTTTCATTTCAGATATCTAGCCATAAAAATGTAACTAATCATCGGTACGTTGAGAAAAATCTCGTTTCTGATGCTGCTAGCTTAACTGTACTGAGAATGAACAATGGTCTGCATTAGAAGCGGTTCTAAAACACTTTAATCCCAAACTTATTGAAGAATTCATCAAGCATGGAGTAGTAATTGATCATAATTTCAACTTCCCAAGTGAAGAAGATTTACACTGTTACTGCAACAATAAGCGCTTAGCGAATGCAATAAGTACCATATTGAATTTTTACGTAATGACGTAAGTTTAAAAAATTTTCTTTTCATTGTGTTATTAGACGTAAAAGTAGATCGAAAATATTGAAAATATAAATAACATTTTGACTAGCTGCACTTAACTGTGCCTCTATATTTCTTTTATAGCAGATTTTTATTACTAGTATTTCATTATTTGTATCATTCATCTAGTAATATAAAGCACGAATTTAATAATAAACAATAATCTTATTTTTTACTATATTTATATGGGGTGATTTATAGTGGTGTTGAATATATATATTTTAATTTCGCATTCTAACAATATAACTGATAAGTACCCGAACATATGTATTTTTTTAAATTGATATTTTAGTCATATTTAATAAATGGTATGCATCTATTCGTGATTTGAAACATATTGAAAAAATTAGTAAAACTTTTTAATATAAATACGCTTAATTAGTTAGTAGCTGCAGCAACACTTTACGATGGTTTCTTAATATTTAAACAATCAAATCGTTTATAACAAACTTTCTTCCCAACCCGAGTGGTTTGAAGTTTATTATCTTTTATTTAATTAGAGTTGTGGTTTTTGGCTTCAGTAGCATCAGAATTTCCTACGGATCGTGCGATATTCGATCTCGTAGGCAGTTGGTGAGCATCATAAAGAGTCTCAGCCATCACTTTCATCATCTGCTAAGTGGATCAGTATTGACCCTACTGAAGACAATTTGATCAGTCGCTCAGTAGCTCTACTTAAGCACCAAACTTTTGTTTTTCGATTTTGGGAAGAAATTTTTCTCATCTACGCCTCGTAGTGGTAAGAATTGAAATTAATTGGAATCAGCGTAGGAATGTTCAGAAGCGTTGTCGGTCATTCTTTCGGTGCGCATGTTTAACGCGCCGACGCAAACGGCCGTTCGTGGCAATCATTCAAATTTAAATGACTTTAATTATCTTCCGTAATAGTACTATGATTAAAAACAACGAATAAAAAAAAATTTTTCATTAATTAAAATGTCTATTCTATTATTATTATTATTCATGAAAAATTTTTTTACTGTAACTTATATTTAACAATCACTTACAAAAAATTCGCATGGTAATATAATAATTGCAATACTTAGTTAAGAAGTTCTTTGTTTTCTTCTTGTAATGCATACTTAATACCTAAAATAATTAACATGATAATACGAATAAACAAGAAAAAAATACTTTTGAATTCAATGAGAGATAAATTATTATGAGAAATTTTGAAACAATTCTCACCTGTTGGATATATAATAATAGGCTTTTTCGAGTGACTTATGGTTGGCACGGAAGGCCGAGTAGTAGCGACCCTCACTTCAGTCGTCATTTTTAGGGGTCAGGAAGCAGACCTGAAAACAGTAAAAATTAATAAAAAGTGTGTCAAGTTGTAAATTTTCATAATTGTACAAAATTCAAGAGCGGTACATGCTGCATGAAGTTATCAATGAAATATAATAAATCAATAAAACTGGCATAAAACCAACTATTAAATTTCAAGTTCAATGACCTCGACGAAATCGATCAATTGCTTCGTGTTTTAGGTACATCTTTCTTAGAAAAGTCTAAATTAAGATTAAGGCTTAAATTGTACACCTGTAATGGGTGAAAAAATATGAACCGCACTATAGAAACGGTACTACATCAACGTGGGCATTGATTTTCTCTCCCTTTCTCTCTCTATATCTCTGTGTCAAAATTGAGGTCGTGCTTCAATTAACGGATTGGATATATACTCCCTAGGTTGCGATGCACTGAACGAGTCATTGAACGATGAGAGGTGGAATAAAAAGTATATGCGTTCATGTATCTTGTGAAAATTGCACGAAGAAAGAGGATTTTGATTCGACAGATACCATGCCATTAACGCTAAAACATAAATACCAACGATTTTTCAATTTCCATCTCGAAAAATTATTGGTCTCTCATCTAAATGATTGATTTTTTATTTATTGTAGTCTATCACGTAGGCTCTGATGGATTTTATAACATCCCAAAAGTATATTGATTGTTTGAAATTGGCCCAAAGATATTTAATAAAATAATTTCGAATTACTGTAACCCATAAAAGTGTTAAATGTTTCAATATTATTAAGTTCCCCAGTATTATTAACTGTTTCTAACTGGAAGTAAAAAGTTATATTCAATGGATAAATAATTTTAAAATAAAAAATTTCAAAAAGCATGGTAGATTAAAAAAAATGTTTCTCCCAACGACATTAAAAATGATTCTCTCAAAGTAATTATTTTCATTCTATGTTTGAGTGTTTCAGAGCTTCCGAACTGTACTGTACAGAAAAAAAGGGTGCAAAAATAAAATTATAAATATCGCGATATATATATCTGCTGGCGCATCTTGAAAATCGCGAGTGAAAATGTATACAAGTCGAAATGAGGGTCAAGTACGTTGGGCCGCATCATCAAGTGGAGTTTTTTATGCAGCAGTCTCTGTTTGAATAATACACAAGTAGGCGCAGGTCGGAAGTACGGTAGGTCGACCTTTTTCATCGGAACGCGGCAGCAACTCGCTTTCAATTTCCCGTTGTCACCCGACGTTGACACTCGCTCTCTCTCTTTCCCTCTCTCTCGCACGCGGGGTATGCTCATAATTAAACGCTGCGGCGCACTCGCGTACTCGGCCAAATCTGATTTTCGATTACGGTAACGAGGTAGCGCGTACGTAAGCCTGCGTAGGTCGCTTCGTCATTATACTGGTCGAGTCGGAGAGAGAGAGAGAGAGAGAGAGAGAGAGAGAGAGAGAGAGAGAGAGAGAGAAAGAGAGAGAAAGAGAGAAATGAAAATGAAAAATTTCACCTCGAAGCGGTAAAATTTAGAGATGCATTTTTTGCGCGGCTATCAGCCCCGAGCCTACGCCCGATTCGTTTCGAATGAAATAAAGGCGCACACAAGCGCATCGCAGCAAGAATAAAAGAGCAAAACAAGTGTAAAGAGTACATTTCCCAAGTCAGTCGTATAAGCGAGTATACGTTGCCGAGCCTGAGTTAACATTAGCGAAACTGCAGCATCTGCAGCAAAGTATATAATATGCACAGAGAGAGGCCGAAAAGCTCGTATAGAAAGCTTCGACGCTGCCAAGCCCAAGAGTGTATGTATATCATTATACGCCCCCCGAGTATATGTATGTGTATGTGTGTGTGTGTGTATGTACGTGCACGCGTGTGTGGCTGGGTGTACACGTGTGCCTCATTTACTTAAGTGCTATGCGCCAAAAGTTATTACACTCCGTTGGGGGAGAAATATACGAGTATTGGAATATTGTACGTATACACGCGCGCAAGCACACCTACACACCTGTGTGCACTTAGTAGCTGCTATTATATTCGCGCGCGCGCTTTGACAATTGATTCGCTCTGGGCGTTAATTTTCGTCTTCTTTTTTTCTCTTTTCATTTTTATCGAATTTAAATCACTGTATCTATATAGCAAAAGATTCACATTGGAAAATAAATTTTAAAATTAAGTATGAACAATTATTTCGCTGAAAAGCGTGACGGTACGATAAATTGAACGAATTATGCTGTGAACGCGCGTGGAAATTTGACTACTGCAGATTTAATTGATCGCAATAGTTGCGATGCATTTATGTGCATTGCTATCGTTATCATCACGATGATAATAATAATAATAATGATAATAATAATTATACTTTTAGAAGTACAAGGTGCAGATAGCCAGCTCGCTCTTGGATCGCAACTACAAAAGCAAAGCAGAGCTGCATTTAGCATTGAGAGCCACGAGCCCGGTCAAAGTCCTAAAACTTCTAACACGAGCCTTTCGACAAGTTACTCTCGCGTCTCGAAGGTCATTTTTGAATTAAGGATGCCAGCAGCTATATAAGTTTATTCATTGATCAAAGCTCTATAACTATACGCGTTTGATGCGGCGAGAATAGCTTTTCGCCTTGCATGAGAAAATCCTCATGTGCTTAATCAATCATGGGCTAGATTAGAGCTCATTAGAGGCTTTATCCATAGAATCTATTGAGTAAAGATAGATGCGTGTAGAGAGAAGCATAATCTCCAGTTACAAGTTTTGCCGTTAACGTGAGCCGCTGCATAAGTTGATACGAATTAGCTGCTTAAAGAAGTAAGGGAAAGAGATGGAACGATTTGAAAGTTGTTCGAGGGGATTTGCTTGTGTAAGCCAGTGTTAACTAGAATGTAAATATCAACATTTATACAGAATTATGTATGAGCGGTAAGTAAACGCATTGCCTTAGCCGTAGGTATGATCGCAGGCCGAGACTCCGTCGATTGCAACGAACAATGAGCTTTTTTCATTTCGTATTGAGTAGCTGCAACTTCTTTGATCGATGAGCGTGTGTCGCGCTCCACCTGGTAAATATGACAGGAACTAAGTGACGACACGCCGCTACTTTCTGTCAACTAATTTCTTTTCGCTCTCATTTAAATTTGATAAGAGATATCGAGAATCTGATAAGCCCATCAGATTCCTTGGGAAAATCCTATCGATATGAGGTATTCGAATTTTCGAAAAGTTTACGACTTTCGATAAAAACAACATTATTAAAGTTAAAAGCATGAAAAATGGTCACACCTAAAAAGTAGTCACACCTCATACGTATTGCATGTGTGTATGTGTATACGCGCTGTCGCTTATGAATCGCTTATATCGAAGATTCTTGGGGAAGTCGCGATGTTTTCGCACGAATATCGTCCCGGGCGGCCAGCTCCACGCACTAGGTTGGAATCTGGACTCGACGATGATTTTCTCCGGGAAGTCGCGATCTTATCGTACGGAAATCACCTGGAGTAGTCCGCTCAACGTATACTGAGAAAAAAAATCATTGAAACAATGAAAATTTCATTGATTCAACAAAATTATGTAATTAAATACAATCTATGAAATTCATAGATATTCATTTAAATAATAATTTTTATTTTATTGCATGAATGAAATTATTTTGTTAAAATTGTTAAATAATTCATCCATTAAAGAAAATAAATTTATTAGACTGATAAAATATTTCATCAAATCTATATTTTATTTATTTCATTCAAATAATAGTTATCTCGGCTCAATGAAATATTTTGTAAACGAAATAAAATATTCTTTTCATTCTATGAAATATTTCTTTAAAATAAAGGAAAAAAATTTCAAAAGTAAAGTGTTTTTAATGACAAATACTAATTAACTTTCCTCCAGTATCTGTAATGGAGTATAGATCTTAAACTATTTAATTATTATTGTTAATCATTTTGTTGATTTTACAAGTTATATACATATTCATTTATTCCTACCTGCACTTATAGTTTTAACTTAAGAATAATTGAACAATTACACATATTTATTAATCGTATCAAGCTATTGAGGACTAAACGACACCGTCACGCCGCGTAGTGGCGAAATTCCGTACTAGCACACTAGGGCAATTTTGACGAAATAACATGGGAAATTCGATAAATGTACAAAATAATAAATGTTGCACAATGAATTTTGTACATTTATCATTTTTAATTGAAAGTACATACCTAAATATGAGTTTAGAAATTTTAATCCTATTAAAAAGTTGATAAATAAGTGTTGATAAACAACATTTAATGTCAAATATCCGAGTGCCGCACAGCGCGGCATTATTTAGTCGAATCGTTAAATTTGTAACTCACTGTAAAAGTATCTATATGCACCTAGAAGAAAAATGTAACGCATCATTTCGATGGGAAATTGCCTCAGTTTTCCGATGATGAACTCAGATTTTCCAAAATTTTCCGCCTCATCCGGGAAAATCGACGGAAAAACTTTAAACTCAATTGATATTATTAAATGAACAACATCATGGATTACATTGAAATTATGGAATATTTTAATGAAATATACTATTGGATTAAACAAATATTTTTTCCCGTAAATGATTCCATTTCTTAATTTCAATGAAATACAATGTTTACAATCAATTTCATAAAATCGATTGTAAAAATGTTTGAGGTAGTTAAAAAGCAGCTGTTTACCCGTCTCATTTATATATTTCATATACTCTTAAACGTCTCTAAAGCTCACGGTGTATAATATATAATTCAAATACAACCTCTAATGACGAAAACGTTTAAAACTTTATTTTTAATGAATTGATAATGTAACGTCCGGAAGGGACTTTGATTTGCGAACAGAAGGTTCGCGTGGCCTTGGATTACGATTCTAGCCTTTTCTCGCACCACGTCCACGAGGAGACGTAGCGCGAGGGGTCAGCTGAGGATCGGCGACTTGCGTTCGACGTGTATATGCAGGAGAGTGGGTCGCGTTCGACCCGGCGAAACGATTGCTCGTTCATCGCCGCGGCAGCAGCGATTACATTAGGATAAATATTATTCCGTATTGCGTTGCATATTTATAGGTGGATAGTAAGTGAGTAGAGTTGAATTTATAGTAAAGAAGAGAATTTATTTATAACATATTGTATTTAAACTTACATTGTTGAATTTTACTCGTACAGCTGCGAACTGGACTGCCGGTGTGGAAATTGGAGTCGAACAGAGAGCACTGCACTAGACTTTAACTCGCGGGGCGCGTTTTAAGTAAGACCGCACTGGTGGACTGCTGGAGCACGAATAGGCAGAGTAAACTAAGTTTTTTGGTGACGCGGTCTATGCTGCCTTTCGGCGGCTATGATTTTATTGCCCTTTAAGGCTTCTCTATACAGCGGGACAAATACCGACATACCGATATTATTTTGTACCCATTTTTTTTATTCTCTAGACAACCGTTGAACTTGAAACTTCGTGGGAGTGATTATGAAACTTATAAAAATGTGCCTCTGGCGCCAGTTTTCAATAAAATGTCGAATAAAATCATTTTAACTAATTGTTTGAGAATACGTTACTTTTTAGGTTATAAAAGGGGGATAATAGAAAATCAAGATTCTTTGAAAGTACCGGTCATTTAATTGAAAACTGGCTCCAGAGGCACATTTTTATAAGTTTCATAATCACTCCCACGAAGTTTCAAGTTCAATGGTTGACCAGGGAATAAAAAAAATGGGTACAAAATAATTACATACTTGTTATCGACTGAGTGTGTGTAGAGGGCCCTTAAGAGCTGAGATTGGTTCTAATTATCGTACGATGGCGTAGCGTCGAGCTCTATGTCTCTCTGTCCTATTCCAATTTACAAACCGACGTCCGAATGTTCTTCGAGACTGTATAACTAATAACTGTTAATTAATAACTGTATTGTAATAACTGTTCGACAGTGTACTTACAAGTAATGTTGTAATTATTGTTATATGTATATGGTTTTTTTATTTATGTTGTTTTATTTATTTACGTTGTAGGGTTTGAGGTGAATATTATACTTAACTGATTGTTGCTAATTCGGTTGCCCCGCTGTGCGTCTCACTAACATTGGCCATTTGTTGTTAGCTTCGGTTATTTATTGGTCTATTGTTTATTGGGAGAGATGTGGGAATGCGCGTGTGAGGGAGAAATACAGCACCGAAGAGGCTTAGTTACGGCGGTCTTGGCTGAGACCGGTTCGGGGTTAAACATTATTTATTAATTTGTTTAAAGTGTTTTCATTCCTTGGCTATGTAAAGTAAAAATAATTGCCATGTGTTTCAGATTCTCGAACATTCGTTCTTTCGATCGTTCGATGTGGCTTTTTTCGTTATAGCCGTTGAAGGATTTATGGCGGTCGTAAAAGTATTAGGTTTCTCTGAGCTAGCCGGGAAGTCCCAAGTAGCTCGCGGCTTGTTGCATGTTTAGCGGGCTGCCTATAGGCAGGCGGTTTTGAAGGTTTTAGAAGTTTTGAAATTTTTTGTGGCCTATCGGTAGGCGACGTTACAATAATTATTATTAAATATATGATGATTACGAGCGTCTTGAAATTTATAGAGACGACCGGGCAAGCAGAGCCATAAGTAAGATTTTTTTTACATACCACTACTAGTGATTAATAGCATTATTACTATCAGTAGTTACTATGAATTTTAACAAATATATTAATTAATTATTTTATTGAATCATTCTATTACAAACTTTGCATTGTCGTTATCGTTTGAGAAATGAAAGTATTACTTTATGTGAGTACTTGTCTTAATATATTTGATTTCATTACTATCATAGCGAAGTAATTAATCAATGGTGGATCGAGATTAAGAGTTTCAACAATTTGAAAAGGAAAGGATTTTAAATGTAGGCTTAAATCAAAATTATCAGACTGTCATACTTGTCCTTATTTAAACTTTGGAAAAAAGTATAACAACGGTTTAGAATTATTCTATTGTAAACATTTAAGTAGGATAACACTTTGAAATGAAAAATTGTTAGTTTGTTCATTAATATACATATAACCAGAGCTTTAACCTCACTCGCTACGCTCGTTCGGTATTTTAAATTTTTTTTGAAAAATTTCTAGTTTTGATTTAAATGAAAAAAAGACCAATAATAGTTCTATTTATTATTAATGCTGAGTCAAACGAAGTCGTCGTCTTTCAGCTTAGTGTTTTATCGTTTTTCAACATTGCGGGAGCGAAGCACGGTTTTTCTAACCTGAAAGCGTCAGAAAACCCTAGTTTTTCGTAAGCAGAGTTAAAAAATATCATTTGCAACTAGTCCGCGAGGAAGTTGACTCACCCGGGAGTCTTTGCACCCTCATTCCTCACTCCTATTTCGTTTGCATGAATTTTTAACACAAATTGCATATTTTCCTATAACTTTAAATAACTTCATGTAATTTTGCAAAAAAATTATTTAATTACATGAATCCCCAAAAGGGTACCCATGCCCTGTTTTTTTTGGCAGCAAATTTCGCATTATTTTTTTGGCATAAATTTGTAACAAAATAAATTTTGTAAAAAATTTTCGCGAGTTTTGACCATTGTATTTAAATTCAAAATTTTTCCCGCCGAAATTCAAATTTTTCCCGCCAAATTTTGAAATTTTTCCCGCTAAAATTCAAAAATTTTTTCCCGCCAAAACTTCAAATTTTTTCCCGCCAAAATTCAAAAATTTTTTCCCGCCAAATTTTGAAAATTTTCCCGCCAAAATTTGAAATTTTCCCGCCAAATTTTGAAAATTTTCCCGCCAAAATTCAAATTTTCCCGCCAAAATTCAAAAATTTTTTCCCGCCAAAATTTGAAATTTTCCCGCCAAATTTTGAAATTTTTCCCGCCAAAATTTCAAATTTTTTTTCCCGCCAAAATTCAAAAA